>NW_006159577.1:1272876-1283822 GCF_000334495.1 Tupaia belangeri chinensis
CATAGAGACAGAAAGCGAGAAATCACCCCCCGGGGGGATGGTCACGCCACAATCCCTTCTCCTCCATTCTCCTCTCGGGATCTTGGGCACGCACGCAAACGCACCAGGCGTGAGTTTTAAGTCACCGGGTCCTGGACGCAAACCGCGGTAGACTACGTGGGAGTCCAGTGACATAGCCATTACACTAACTGCTGGTTCCCTAAATAAGCTATTCTTTAAAAAAAATTAAGAAATGAATGAAACAAAACAGAGCAAGTATCAAAACATTACTATACTGGCCACTTTTCTGGATATACTATACCCAATCAGCATGAGCTGGACTGAACACTACCACTATGAATCAAATGTCTCTCTGTTGTACCTTGACAACTGGATTCTCTATGAAGACTGTGTAATATCTCCTGATCTTCTTTGGTTTGATAATTAAACTCTTCAAGGTGTGCTGCTCTATTATTTGCATTCTGGGCCAGCATTAACTGGATATCACCACAGAGTGTCAAATATTGAGAAAGGAACAGCAGTACTTCAGAAAGCATGTTGGTGCAGAGACAGCAGTAAGTATCTATTTGAAGAGGGTGGGAAGAAGAGACACATTAAAAATTAATGAACACAGTAAATATGAAAAAAACTATTAATTGTTCAAAATGTTCTTTCATAGTACCTACTCTAAAGTTTATTTTATATCAGGCAACACAGATGGCTTCATGTATTTCAAAAAGAAGAGATGTTACACTACTCTGAGCAGGAAAATACCTCTAGGTATAACATACACGGGACTAGTAAAAGTCCTTTTAAAATAAAGTTTTGTAAGGAAAAAAAAAAAGTAACATTTCACTGTGATTCAGATACCTTCTCTGCTTTCCCCCAAATGCCTATTAAACATACTTGTTTAGTGGCTTACCATGGCTCTGCAAAGCTAGTTTAATGTAGCGTAATGCTCTTCCATATTTCTGAAGACTCATGGCAGCATCAGACAAAACATAATAGGCCTTTGATGACTTGAGAATCAGCTGTAGTTTCATTTTATGTTGCCAAGAACCAGGGATCATTCCAGATTGACTGGAATAATTACCCTTCTGAAGGGAACCCACTATGACAAGGGAAAAAAGGCAGCACATTTATTTGACCACTTAGATCTCACAATAAAAAAGTACTTTTTGCTTCTTGATAGGAGCACTTCAGAATTAGGTACAATTGCTATAAGACAAATAAATACTATGTTTCCTTGCTTAAACCGTGAGACAAGTTAACAGACCCTACACTGGAGAGTTCTATGGCCTCCCCCTTCCCTGCAGATAGCAGCTCTATCATTCTCTTCTAGGGTCACTGACAACTAAACTCATGACTGATAACCTGCTTTCTTTCTCCAGTCTATGTGTCAATCTGCCAAAACATATACCTTTCTAAAGCACAGCTTTCATCATGGGTCAACACCTCTCCTCTGACATTAAAGTGGCTTCTCGCTGCTTATTAAAGCTAAGAACCTTAGCCTACTCCTTAGGCTACATTTTAAAGTCTTACTTCCTGCTACTCCATTCCTATTATTCAGCAGCTAAAGCTAAGATACTACTTGTGGCCTGCCTTGATCCGTTTTTCCCCATCTCCCATCTTAGCATACAGTTTTCCCTCTGTCAGGTATATTCTTTATTTAAAGCCCAGTCCATTACTACTTTTTTTCATTCAATAAATCATCACCTGGTGCCAAGCACTATACCAGCTACCTAAAACAGTGATGTGAATTTATGGGACCTCTAGCCTTATCATATAGCATAACAAACTATATTGTGATTAAAGAGATAAGAACAAAACACTGTGGAGCATTTTGCTCCACAAAGAACAAAAACACATCCCTTCTCCCCATCAACTTTAAGATTTCTCATTTTCAATCTCTTTCAAGGCAATGAAAGGTTACTTAGTTTCTACTATGATTTAATTTGTGCAGTGTATTTCTTTTTCCTCTCCTGCTATAAATGTTATGGTTTCTGAGGGAAAACTAAAGATGAATAAGATGTTCTTACAACAGTATGTGTTTCTCTATAAAACTGTTTAACACAGGCAACTATGGTAAAGGTATGTTTTGGTAGGCGTTTATGAGGGAATCAAGTGATTATGACTAAGAAAGAGGCAAACATAAAGATTTTGAACTTGAACAGAATTTTTCACTGGGAAGATGGAGAGGCAGGGAGAGACAGAAAAGATATTAAAAAAAAAAAAAAAAAAAGGAATACAGGGGCTAACAGATGGCGTAGTGTTAAGGCACTGGACTCCCATGTGGTTGACTGCAGATCTAGTCCTGGATCTGGCGGCTTGAAACTCACACTGGGCATGTGTGCATATGTGCCTAAATCTCAAGAGAAGAATCAAGAAGAAGGGACTTGAATAAGTCAGTGTGGCCATCCCTGCTGGGGGGTGATTTCTTGCTTTATGTCTCTGTCTCTCCAGTGAGCACACATGCCCTGTAGTAAAAAATAAATCTCTTAAAAAAAGAATAGATATATAAAGAAGAGTATCAAAACTCCTGCTGTAGTTCTCATCATTGCATAGAGTTTAAGCCTGGTACACAAGAAACACTATGTAAATACTGGAGAAATAACTATCTTCCACCCTTTCTCACCCATTTCTGTTAAAGTCAAGTCTAGAAAGGACTTGGTATTATTTCCAACATACAGGCTTTCAGGATGTTTTTTGAAACAACTGAAACTAATCTGATGGAAAAAGGGAGAAGGGATAACATTATAAAAAAGAAATACAAATTAAATTAAAATAAAGAAGAAACTCAAGACTTTTACTTCAAAGTCCACATGTTTTTCATGTAGTGATGTTCCTGAGAAACAAACTAGGTTATTTAAAAGTGACATTTCTACCTTTCTTAAGTACTACAAGGTAACAAGAGCCAATACTTACATGGTCTCTATTTTGCACACTGTTCTAAATATTTCAAATATATCAAGCACTTAATCATTATAACAACCCTTTAAAGTAGGCATTATTATTGCTTCTATTTTGAAAAAAAGAGAAGTTGGCTCAAAAAGTGGAATGACTTGTACTTGAAATACATGAAAGCCAAGATGTGAAGCTCAGCACTCTCCTCCCTAAATCTATCCTCTTAAACACACTGCTGCTTTTACTGAAGCAGCAATTTCTTAGGAGAATTCTACCAAGCGGAAAGCATTAGTTGCTCATAGTGGATAATGAAAGATATAGGTTCCTTATGTTCTTATTAGAAATATCTATGAAAGATCAAAATTATCCATCTTTGTTTTATATTTCAAATAAAAGGATATTTCCCATTCACATGATATCCTTTCTTTAAACTCCTTTCAGTGAGTGCCTTAATTGACATAAGTCTGCTGTTAATAAAGACCAGTATATTATTCTATTGAAGGTCTTATTTGCACATCAATTCAACTTACTTTTGTCTAAAAACAAGGCCATCTGCTTCTCTAGCCCCTCAGGACCCCCCCTTGCTGATTCGTCTTCATATTTTAACGGGATTGGGGTGCTGGGGTCAGCTGCTGGAAGGTCGCTTTCTTTTTTGATGCTGTTATCTACAGACTTTAAACCCTTTAAAAAAAAAAGAAAAACATTACTACATATGCAACTGAAGAGCTACTAAAACACTAAATATACGGCAGAATCTGGACTACTGAAAACACTTACAATTTCTATTTCAGGAGCAAACTTTGAAAAAACTGCATTAGATCTGAAAGCCTTGGGGAAAGCTAATGTGATTTCCACTTTGTGCCAAAAGGAAAAAAAATCACAGCAGAACACCATTTACAGTAGTTAGACACCAACAAACAAATGCTATTTGCATATTAAGTGTAAACATTACTGATCAAGTGAAGACTATACGCCAGCTTACCTCCAGAACATAGTTAAGTACAAGTCTGCAGCGCTCTTCTGTATCATGGCAAACTGGAAATGCACAACTGGGCTTCAGAAACAAACATTTAAAATGATTAATAAGCTACCAATACAACAAATTCCATGGCTCTCATCCTCCAGGAATTATTAAAATTCTACAAAGCAATAATTTAGAAATGTGCTTATATATGCGGCTTAGTGATATAGTTTACACTAACGTTAATGTCCCATTTCTGTTGCAGATTAAACTGCTGTGAGCACTATCGACAATAATCTTGCTTAACAAAAAGATTTTCCAACATATATACTGCTTTATGTACTGTATTTAAAATTTTATGAATAATTTTAGTAACAAAAATAAGAAATGAACTAGTAAGGGCTTAGATAAATATATATATAGGTAATTAATAGGTCAGCTTGATTTTTACTAATTAGCCCTGACACTTGATAACATCCAGTTAACAATATCATCAATTTAGCAAAAAACTGACATGTACCAATGGTCTCATTGTATAATTTATATGCCTAATTAAGGAGCAAAACTCTGGGCCAGCCCGTGGTGGGGCAGTTAAGGTGGCTAAGATCGCATATGGCCAACCCCACGATTCAAGTCCTGGACCTGGGGGCTTGAAAAACACAATGGCACATGTTCGTGCATACCCAAAAGTGAAAGGAGGGAAAAATAGGGGAGAAAGATTGAAACATCCGTACAGTGGAGACATTCCCCACATGGGATATCTTCTCATCTTCCCACCCCATCTCTCTCCAGCTAATACACGCATCCTCTGGCAAAATTTTTTGGAGCAAAACTCAATCTACTAAATGATATTATATTTAAGGGGCTCTATGAAACATTTCATTTTGCTGAATCCTGTGCTCCTTTTATAGAAGAGAAGCAAGCACAGATGGTTCAGTAATTTGTCCGAGAACACAGCTAGTGAGTGGTAAAGCCAGGACTCTCCAGCTCATGCCCAATGTACTTCAAAAAGTCATCAAACACGATTAAATGTGAATTTTAAAAATGTAAAATAAAAAAATACGGGGGGAAGTCATTAAACACGGTAAAGGCAAAGCTAACTGAAAACACGTTATATAAACTCTATGACTACATTTTCTGAGTGTTTCAGATACCAATAAAAACTTGCTGTCTCCATGAAAAAGTGATACTAATACACCACTACATCTTTAATTATTTAATTGCCCCAGAAGTCCAGGGCCTTGTGTTATAATGCAGCTTCCCAAATATGTATAACTTCTGCATTCAATGATTATAATCAGAAAAATATTTTTTTCTCCACTGTACAGCTGAAGCTGAAAGTGAATTAAAAACTTAAGATGATTTAATTAATGTTTTTTTTTCTTGTAGTCACTTAATCAAATATTTACTGAACATCATTATGTGTTCTACACACCAGAGAAAGAACGGTTTCTGTAGCTGCAAGGAAGCTTACATTTCTAATGAAAGGAGACAAGATGAACACATACAAAAATAACTTCATGTACAGAAAGGCCATAAAGATTGGAAAAGAATGAAGCATGTGGTCAGAAACAGGCTCCTGGAAGAAGTGACATTTCACTTCATACTTAAGGCTCAGAAAAAGGCAACTATAAAAAAATCTGGTGAAAGATATACAAGTTGTAAGCTAAAGCAACAGCAAAGACACTCAGATGTATACAATCTTGATGCTTTAGAGAGAGAGGAAAAAAAAAACATCAGCGTGGCTTTTGGAGAAAGTGAAGAAAGAGGTGGTCAGAAAGAGGTGATACGTTAGGGTAACAGGAAGATGTCCTCTCAAAAACTTATTTGGATGTAGAGCTTCCACCAGAATGTTAAACTCAAGAGCCTAAATTAAGAGATTATCTATAAATATGACTATCTCGCAGTTTAGGAAACAGACTCTTTTAGACCTAATCACAGGGAGGAAGTATACTGGAAAGGACCGTCTAAGAGACTGATGGTGGAAGGACAGTCAATACAACCTAGAGAACACCAGCAACAGCAAAGACACTCAGAGTATACCAATCTTGATGCTTTAGAGAGAGAGGAAAAAAAAACATCAGCGTGGCTTTTGGAGAAAGTGAAGAAAGAGGTGGTCAGAAAGAGGTGATACGTTAGGGTAACAGGAAGATGTCCTCTCAAAAACTTATTTGGATGTAGAGCTTCCACCAGAATGTTAAACTCAAGAGCCTAAATTAAGAGATTATCTATAAATATGACTATCTCGCAGTTTAGGAAACAGACTCTTTTAGACCTAATCACAGGGAGGAAGTATACTGGAAAGGACCGTCTAAGAGACTGATGGTGGAAGGACAGTCAATACAAC
Source organism: Tupaia belangeri chinensis (assembly GCF_000334495.1). Taxonomy (NCBI): domain Eukaryota; kingdom Metazoa; phylum Chordata; class Mammalia; order Scandentia; family Tupaiidae; genus Tupaia; species Tupaia belangeri. The sequence goes on from NW_006159577.1 coordinate 1,279,068, forward strand.
CTAGAGAACACCAAGAGAAACCTAAAGAGCAAGTTGTTAGGGGTCTTACAGCTCTGACCAGGAAAAAGACACACCCAATCTGACAGAGATGATCAGTCATGGAAAAGCGTTCTTCTTTATAGCGCAGGAATAATGTACCCACCAAATCTTCTGGATAAATAAGCTACTCTCTCCTCTCCTCTCTTCTGACCCTATTTTCACCAAGTAACCTACATACGCAATTTCCTAGCAAGCCCTGGTGAGGAGACATGACCATGAGTATATACTGGTCACTGGAAAAAAAAATCCTCCACATAAAAAAACACATGGATGTCTGGTTTATACATCTGTCCACCTTAGGCTTACATATGTGGCTTAGTGACTCTGTGACAATTATAAATCCAAGTTCCAGAATTCAGAGAGTGAATGGTTATTAGACCCTGGTCATGAAGTAATGTCATCTTTTGAGAGGCTGAATACAGTCCATTAACAATCATTTGTTTTTTTCCACTGATAAAATTTAATAAAAATTAACATGCTTACTCTGATTTGATGAATGGATTTGTATTTTTCTGGCACTGACAATTCTCCAACAGACTTAATTATAGCTACTGCTTTGTTATCATCAGATGGATCAGAAGTAGTGCAGTAGGATCCATTTTCATCGCTGTCTGGCATTTCCTCCTCCTCTTCACTGTAACTTTCATCAGAATTCTCATTTAAAGGAGATTCTGAACTTTCTTCCTTTTTAGGTTCATCTAATTGAAAAAGTTCTGAAAGCATGTAATTGGCTGAAGCAATAATCTTATAAAAAGAGAAAACAGAAATATGTATAAGAGACTATCATCGAAAATATCTCGCTTTCTAAAGAGAAATAAATTTTATTACCATACTAACACATTTTAGGAGGTCTGCAAATATATTGTAAGACACACAGAAAAACTTTCATTTCAGAGTTACAAATACTCTGGGTGTGCTCTCTAAAATCCTCATGGGCTGATATGTTTCCTATTTCCTGAAAATTATTCCACCCTAAACCCTCTCTCTTAAAAGGTGACAACTGCATTTCACTGGAAACAAACAAAAGCTTTAAAGAGTGACATAACTTGGGGCCAGCAGGAGGTGTGGTGGTTAAGGATGCTGGACTCCCACATGGCTGACCATGATTTGAGTCCCAGACCTGGCAACTTGCTTTCTCACTTTCCCTCTCACTTGCTTGGTTGCTCAATCACTCTGTCCCTCTCTGGTCAAATAAAAATAAAAATAAATAAAGTTAAATAAAATAATGCTTTTAAAAAAAGTGCCATAACTAATATTAGCAAATACCACTGCACAGTAAAAAATTAGAATTTCTCTTTATAAACTATGACTACAAATTAGTTTAACACAAATTAGTTTAATACAAATTAGACAACTAATATTTATTATACAATCTATGGTAATAGGAAGAAAAACCCCACAAGATTAGGAAAAGTTCACTCAGATATCTCTTAAAATGATATATTATCACTTATTCTCACTCTCACACTAAATAGTTGTAACAAAATTTTGTTTTTTAACCAGATTTTTTGCATGTGTGCTCACCAGAGAGACAGAAAGCAAGAAATCACCCCCCCAGGGAGGATGGCCACATCACAACCCCTTTTACTCCATTCTCCTCTTGAGATCTTGAGCATGTATGTACAAGCAACTGACATGAGTTTTAAGTCGCCGGGTCCAGGACTTGAACCATGGTCAACTACATGGGAGTCCAGTGATGTAACCATAATGCCATCTGCTGGTCCCTTAACACAATTTTCTAACTTTCACATAAACTATTCAAGTTCAACTAAACATTACCACCTTAATCAGCAATTAGATATTTAAGTCAGAAAATATTTTGCTGTATTTCTTCAAAAAAATTTTCGATCTCTAGGATAGCCTTTATCTCCAAATTGCAGCTACAATTAAAATATGGATCTGTAAAGAAAAACTGCATATCCTACATAACTTTCCTGATTTACATAAGATCTAACAATTAGCCTTATTCCTGAAAAATACAGTCGTCAAATTCACACTAAAAGTGGAGTGAAACTGTAGAGAGGAGGATGGGTGACAGTTATTTATACTGACAAAGTGGCAACAAGATCCATTTGTGTACACAGATATTTTTAAAGTTAATATAGAGACCAGCAGATGGCATAATGGTTACGTTGTTGGACTTCCACATAATTAACTGTGATTTGAGTCCCAGAACTAGTCACAGTGGCATGTATGCATGTGTGCCCAAATCCCAAGAGGATGGAGAAGAATGGATTGCAGTGTGGTCATCTTCCCTACGGAGTGATTTCTTGTTTTCTGTCTCTCTGTCTCTCCTGTGAGTGCATGTGCCCTATAGCAAAAACCTCTCTAAAAAGATTTTAGAAGTTAATTTAAGTTGGGGCTGATAGGTAGCATGATAGTTAACGTGCTGGACCATGGAGTCCGAGACCTGGAGGCTTGATAATCAAGCTGGGTACATTGCGTGCATCCCTAAGATTCCAGGAGGAGAATGGAGGAGGAGGAGAATGGAGAAGGGATAGAGGCATGACTATCCCTCCTGGGGGATGATTTCTCACTTTCCCTCTCACTGTTTCTCCCTTTCTCTGTCTCTGGCAAGTACACATGCCCTATGCACTTTTAAAAAGTTACTGTAAGTTTTTCACCTTCTAATAGTGATAAAAGAAAGGGGAAAACCCAGCAGTATTCTGTTAGAATTACACAAATTCTGGGGCCAGCAGGTGGCATGGTGGTTAAGGACACTAGATTCCCACATGGCTGACTGTGGTTCAAGTCCCAGACCTGGAGCCTTGCTTTTTCACTTTTCCTCTCTTTCTCTGTCCCTCTCTGGTCAAATTAAAATAAATAAATGAAGTTATATAAAATAATTCTAAAAAAAAGAATTACACAAATTCTAAACTTACATAATAGTGCTATCCAAGAGATATGTAACATGAGCCACATAAAAAGTTGTTTTTAATAGCTATACTAAAAAGATGATGAAATTAATTCTATTACATTTAACCCACTATATACAATATATTGTTATTTCAGCATGTAACATGTACACACACAAATCTTCAAAATCCAGTGTGTATTGTATGCTTACAGCACCTCTCAATTCAGATTAAGTACATTGTAGGTGTTCCATAGTCACATGTGGTTAATAGCTACCAGAAAGGATAGGGCAGTTACAGAATATGAATTAGGAGGCCTTACTGTCTAAGCGACGATTTTCTATTAGAATGTTAGAACTTTTTAAAGAATATATAAATGTTAATCTTACTTGAGGATGTCTGCTTTTGTCCAACAATTTAACACAATTAAGAAGTAATGTTCTAATAGTTCCATAGTGTTTCTTATTTTGATTCTTCTTCATCATCATGTTACAAGCAACCCTAAAAAAAGTTTATATCAGCTTTACTCTACATTTATCATTCTTTGAAAAACTCAAGTCTAAGCATGTTGTTTCTTTCTAAACCAATATGGGCTATAATGAACAACTAAATATTGAATTTTACCAGTCCACCCATAAGAAGTTTACGTCATGCTTTCATGAGAAAGTTGAATAACATTTGGTACGGCACACACACATATATATTTTTTTCACTATGAAAACCTAAGAGGCATTTTAAAGCTTTAGCTTGCATATGTGACTGCATGCTTTACAATTTTATATGAAGCTATTTCTTAACCTTAAATTCTTAAAAGTACTCACTTATATAAGAGAATGGCCACTGGCATTGTGAATGGATTTTGGTATTTGTCTTCAGTTTCTTCACAAAGAGTAGTGAGATCATAGAGCTTCACTATATCGCTCCCACTTGCTAAGAAGAGAAACAAACAACTTATTTTACAGTAGTTACTCAAATCAATGACTGTTAATAAAATAATTAGCTTACCTTTAAAGAGCCAGTAAGTATGTCCTTCTTTGGTACAATTAGATTTCAGAAACGATAAAATATTCTGTGCAATGTCTTTTATGACTTTAGTAGAAAAGTTAGAGTTTTCCAAATTTGGAATCTCTTCTGTCTTTATCATTTCATATTTCTGTAAAACATAGATCAAAGGCAATTTGAGAGAAAACCTGAGGCAGCAACACCTTTCTTACTAAAAAGCAACCAAATATATAAATCCTGCAAAGAGATATATATATACAGCATGAAAGAGTTTAAGACAGTAGTTTTCAATCTTTTTTTCTGCTCCAATATTCCAAAGGACTCTGATCCACCCTCACCAGCAATGGTGGTTTACTACTGGAGTAATTCTCAAGGGAGAAGCACTACCAGATTTAGAACTTCAGACTTAGTCATGACCTTAATTTCTGCTCTAACATCGAACAAATCATACCAAATGTTTTCTTCTCTACCCTAATGATTTTCCAGTGTGGAAGTGGTAGATAAAGACATACTCTCGTTAGCATGCTTTTAAAATATATATATTTCTAGGGACCAGCAGTTAGTGTAATGGCTATGTCGCTGGACTCCCATGTAGTCAACTGCAGTTCGAGTCCCGGACCTGGTGGCTTAAACTCACGCCGGGCGCGTGTGTGTGCATGCCTAAGATCCCGAGAGGAGAATGGAGAAGGGATTGTGGCATGGCCATCCCCCCGGGGGGTGATTTCTTGCTTTCTGTCTCTCTCTGTCTTTCTGGCGAGCACACGTGCCCTATAGCAAAATTCTCTCAAAACATTTGATAATTGGTGAAGGCACTAAAGAGAGAGAGAAAGAATGATAGAGATAAAACGCCCTACAATCC
>NW_006159577.1:1284350-1292272 GCF_000334495.1 Tupaia belangeri chinensis
AAAAAAAAAAAAAAAAAAATATATATATATATATATTTCTGGCTTTTTATCTCCTCAGACATTAGTCTGTGGCTCAAGGGAAGAGAATCACTTGGGAAGCTTTTTTAGTAGATACTTCTCTTCCCTAAAATAGAGTTACAGAATTTATTCCTTTATAGGGGTAAAACATATGTGGGATGGGGGTGGGTAGCAGCAAGTGTAAAGGCTATATGGACATTACTGTTGCTATTTTTCAGGTACCTGCATACTTTTTCTAGTTTATTTACACACTTCCCTAAACGCTTCCCATCAAGTTTCCTGTTACTCTAAGATCAGAAACTCCAAATCAATTGGAAATAAGACCAAACATGACTGCTTAAAGTTGGTTGCTCTTCAACTGTTAGCTCATCCAAAGTCCCCATTGCTAACAATTTCCTTCTTTAAAATACTCCTCTCCCTTATTTTAAACTGCACTTTTCTGGTTCTCCTTTTCTCTCTCTGAATGCCACCTCTCTTTTCACCAATGTGAAGAAACACTCCAATATGAAATCTAATAGTATCAAACGCAGGTGATGCTTCAATTTATTTCTCCACTTCCATCTTCCTAGGTTGAAACTGCAGAATGCTCACGGGATGGTTTTATGCTTTCCTATAACTGAACATGTGACGAAAGCATATTACCTTCCTTGCCTACACCAATTCAATGTCCTGGACCTCAACAAACTATACCATCAATATTCTAGTCCCCCTAATCCTGAAATTCCCTTTGCCTCTCCCTCCCTTCCCCTTCACTAATGCTCTGTTTCTGCCTGGGTCTCTCCCCGGCCTCTCCTTAAATGTTTACATTTAGGGTAAAGATATCAACAGTGGCTCTCAATCAAGGCTGCAAATCAAAATCCTGTACAAAGCTTTACAGAAAGACACATGCGGATTTCACTGATCCTGAGACACTGGGGGGAAAGTGTGGAAGAGATACACCAAGTGATTGTGTTTTTTAAGAGGTTACAAGTGATTCTGATGCATATTTCAGGTTAAGAATCACTGGCCTCACATAAAGGCTTAAATACCAGAACCACCATTTACTAGCAATGTGACCCTCAGCAACTCACTTGAGCTCCCTGATCCTCAGTATCCCTGTCCATCGAATGGGAGTTAACACGAGGTAGCTAAGATGGTCAAATAAAGTAATGCATGTCAAGTGCTTAGCAGAATGTCTGGAACAAAATAAGCATTCAATAAACACTATTACCACCACTGCTGAGTCTTAATATCAAGACTTAATTTTTTCTCTGAAATACATTACACTATTTGCAGAAGCAGCACAACACCTAATCAGTCTTCTTGTCTCCAACTCCTTCCTGCTTGTTCTATATGCTACCTCCAAAGTAATGTTCCAACACAATGTCTTCTACTGGGAGATGGAAAGCTTTCACTGCTTCCAGATTACCAAAACTGAACCAAGTCCAAACTGCTTATCTCCACATTTGAGATCCTCCATTTTTTTGACCGTGACTTTTCCAAACTTTTTTCCAACTATTCTGCTACATGAATCCTGTATACTGTAACTGGATTTATCAGTCCCTTCATTTACTTTACACTAGTTTTTTAAAACCCAGCTCTCATTTTCTGAGATACTATTTTTTTATTCAAGAGCCAGTTAAGCTGCCACTTCCATGACATCTATCTTTCAAACTTAAATAGAAATCATCTCCCCTTTCTCTGACTGTTCAGACCTTTGTGTGTTCTACACTTTGCACCTACTTTGTACATACCTGTATAATAAAGAAGCCTCCACTATGGAGACACATTCATTAACTATTACTATGGATTTTTGGCATGAAAATTAAGAGTTCTATGAGTATAAATGTAGACTTTAATATACTTAAGACCTTCCTACAAATTATCTGCAAAATTACACTCCTGCAACATCTAGAAACCTGATATCACCAACTTAAATGGGAATGCACTACATTTTCAGTTTATTCAAAGCTGACTTTCTTTCCAAAAATGCACCTTAGTACTTAAAGGTCTTAATAGTCTTGGTAAGGTACTCTCTGTTCCACTTTGCACTTGAGAGATTATTAGAAAAGTCACACTGTATCTTACCTGTACAATTCCATTTACATGAAAACACATCACAAGTTCTGGTACATTGCATATCAAGTTGTCCAACCAATAGTCAATTCCAGTTAGCACATTAATTGGTTTGTTGTTATCCCTAAAAATATACATTTCTAGTGTTATTTGGTTTAGTTGAGATGTCCTGTAATGACTCACTCATCTGAGACTCATTTCCCCATTTAAATATTTCAATCTATTCTACCTAGATGAAAAATACTATATAAGCTTTTCTTTTTAAATGAGATATGCACATGTAATCCTGTGGTTGTGTTATATTTAGTATCTTTCCTAATACGTTGTATTTGTAACTGATATTGATAAGTTTTCAAAAATAATAGAAGGAAATATGATAGGAAATGACTGTGAGTACTACTTTCATTCCCATTATGCTGAGGAGAGACAGATCATCCTACACAATAATGCCCAGGTCAGAATTCATATTGGCTAATGAGAGCAAATACATATGGAATATTAAGAAAATGCTCACAATTAGTTATAGGAACCTGGTAAATCAGTGCCTTAAAATGAAATAAACTCTTATCATGTCCTCATGAGGTACAGATTCAGACACCAGACTAGGCTATTATAACAGACCTTTTGCTCCATCCAGTTAGGTTAGCTATAAGGCTTTCAGCATTTGCTGATAATAGTGTCCTCCTCATTGTGGCTACTTGAACTGGGAAGGAGGGAGGTGGAAAAAAAAAGGATGCACAAACAGGTCAGGCAAAGCAAGGCTAACACTGATTCTAAAGGAAGAATGTAAACAGCAGCAACTTCCAGAAGAGTGCAATGCTGGCTTACCTGAGACGTAAGCTGACTGCTGGGTATCTGCCTCCTCCAAATATAGGCATGTTGGAGCCGACCAACATATGGATATCTTCAAATGTCCACAGAATATTCCGAACAAAATCATTTTTAAGACCCTTTGATTTAAAATAAGAAAGATAATAATAAACACATGATCCATAATTTCCCCCCACGATCCACAAAAGGACTAGAAAAAGGAAAAGACAAAGGAGATAAAGTAAATTAAAGTTCCAGGGCTGGAAGATCACAGAAATGCTTAGAAAGCAATTTTCAGGATCAAGTGTATATTTTCCCCTAATAATTCCAATGCAGACTAGTTTTTAAGTGATGAAGCAGACTGGGGATTAGGTGTCTCAACTTAGACACCTAACTGAGGCATACCTGACTGTTCTCCCCGTCATTGAATAAAGTAGTCAGGTTTTGTTCTTTGGATGCTGAGGCCACATGGCCCACTATGTATGAGGGTTCGAGAGGCTCACTTTCCTGTGAAAAGTGCAAGGATAAGGAGTGATTCTGCTGTCAACATTTCTTAAAATTGACCTATATTTAAAGAGTATTACCTAAACATTCAAAGCAGACACCTCAAACCTACCTTTGCAAGTTAATATAAATAGTAACATTCCTCACAGGGTGGCCTGCTTTAGCTCTTAATTATTGTAGCTAATCACATTTAGATCTTACTCAAATGAGAAAGATTAAAGATTATTTTAACTTCCAAAAAGTTTTTTTTTCCCTTTTCTTGGTATATTTGATTACTCTTGCTCTTTCAATTCTCATTAGAGAATTAAAAATGTCTGAAGATACTTCAGCCACAGATCTTAGATATTCATCATCCTAACAGTCTCCAGTTAAGCAATTCCTAACATTTGTCCCACAGACTACTACTGGGTCACTGGAAAAGTCATGACATATTTTTCTATGCAAAAATGCATCATGACTTTTCTGACAACCCAACAGTTCTGGGAAACTGAAAATTCTTCAGAGTAAGGTTTAAAAAATGTGGCTTAGTATATGCTTGCTTTTGGAGAATAACAATGTCTATTGCCATTAAAAACAAAACAAAAACCACCTCTAAATATTCTACTATAGAAAAACCTACTTCATCTCTGTATTAGCCTATGCTTCCTAAATTTACTTAATCCTAGAATAATTTTTGTTCTTAACATATTCTGTGTAATACATTTTGGAAAATACTTAGGAAGTAGGTCCCTGGACACTGGGTAAACTCAGGCTACTACTTGATTTTTCAACCACGAATGCCATTAAGAAACACAATATAGTGTAGTTAGTCGTGGCACACCCTGGTCGATGGTGCTACTCAGCAGGCTGAGGCCATGTCAGAGTTCCAGATTCGATTTCTGGCTCACTCTATAAGTTGGGTGTGATAGCTGAGGTGTGTCTATAGTCTCAGTTACTTGAGAGATGGGGACAGGTGGATTGTAACATAGTGAGAGACTGTATAAAAGGAAGAAAACAAAAAAAGATAAAGAAACACTACTTTCAACCTTCAATGTCAATGCCTCCAACAGACCCCCAAGGATGGGCATGTGTGTCTGTAGCTTAGTCCGTGAAATCCTGTCTTACTTTTCATCTATGTACAGGCCAACATGCTCAGCACCTGCCTGCAAAGTGTACTTAACTCCACACATAGCACTTCTGCTGTATCTTATCTTTTTCCTCACAAGCTGTAAGAGAACTTCAAGGTTTTTTTTTTTTTTTTAATCTTATTGGGGTTTCAAAAAAGTCATGACGTATTTTTCTATATAAAAATGCATCATGAGTTTTCTGACGACCCAATATTTGTAGTATATGCAAACAAGTTATTTATATATGATCGATTCTCACGGTTTTATTTGCCAGGTAGTTGCTTTAGCGGGAATATGGGCTCTAAGTCCTCAATAAAGGTTTGGCTCCAAAGCCATATACCACAACACCTATATATTTAATCTCTATTATTATTTAACAAAGGCTCAAACTAGCAGTTTTAGTTTTGAGAACAATTCTTAAAGTGATAGCTTACAAACAAATATGAGGGGACTTCACAAAGTTTGTGGAAAAACAGTATTAAAGTTAATTTTTGTGCAAAAAAATTTGAAAAGCAGTTTTTTAAAAAAAAATTTTTAAAAGGTTTTTGCTATAGGGCCTATGCGCTCGCCAGAAATAGAGAGACAGAGACAGAAAGGCAGAAAATTCCCCCCTGGGGTGATGGCCATGCTGTAATCCCTTCTCCTCCATTCTCCTCTCAGGATCTTGGGCACGCATGGACATGTGCCCAGTGTGAGTTTAAGCCACTGGGTCCAGGACTTGAACCGCGGTCAACTACATGGGAGTCCAGAGACATAGCTATTATGCCAACTGCTGGTCCCATGCATAGTTTTATCATGGTGTGCATTTTCCATAAATCTTTTGAAGACCCCACATAAATCTCTAAATGTTGAAATTTAGACAGTATAAATGTTCTGTTAAAGAATACTTTATGGCAGGCTCTCTCTACTTAGAAGTATGCCATTACTAAGACACTCTGGTTGCTTAAAGGGCCCTCCTAAATATGTGTGGGCTACAGTGTCACTGTGGAACACTGTCACAAGAAAAGGTCTCTGAAGTCAGAAAGATCTGGGTTTAAACCCTTACTTGGGCTTCACCAGCTATACGACCATGGATAAACATCCGCCTTTTATAAACTTTAATATACTTATTTGTGAAATGACAACATCAACATTTAGTACATATGCAGCTCCAAAGAATGAATCAAAATATGTAAAAACACACAAACCAAAGTACACGGCATTAGAGGCATCAAATGCCATTCATTTTCCCCAAACCTATGTCTACAGATTCTTCAAAGTCTCTAAAACTTTTCACAGTACCTTCTAAATAGGGAAAGGACAGAACAAGGCTGGAAGAAGGGTGAGATAGGTAATAAGACAGTAGTATTTCTATTATGTAGCCTTTTCTATGTAGGATGTTGGGTTTTTTTTTTTTTTAGATTTTCATTGTAGGGTGCTTGCGCTCGCCAGACAGACAGAGAGAGACATGGAGACAGAAAGCGAGAAGTCACCCCCCAGGGGGGATGGTCACGCTGCAATCCCTTCTCCTCCATTCTCCTCTCGGGATCTTGGGCACGCACGCACATGCGCCCGGCGTGAGTTTTAAGCCACCGGGTCTGGGACACGAACCGTAGTTGACTACGTGGGAGTCCAGCGACATAGCCATTACGCTAACTGCTGGTTCCCAGATGTTGGGTTTTGATGACAAGGAATACTAAAGGAGTTTTTCTTTAAATCCTCTAGTGAAATATAATCACATATAGGAAAAGTACATAAAACAAGTAATTCAAGGTAAATATATTTGCTTCCTATAAACCCATAACTTTGATGATAGATACAATGTGGCTGAATAATGTTTAGCATTTGGAAAAAACCCACAATTTACCAAGATAAAGATCTTATTCTTGGGGCCAGCAGGTGGTACAGTGGTTGAGGCACTGGACTCCCACAAGGCCAACCACAGTTACAAGTCCCAGGCCTGGTGGCTTGAATACAACACCAGGCATGTATGCGTGTGTGCCCCCAAATCCTAAAAGAACAATGGAGAAGGGACTGCAGTGTAGTTGTCCCCCTGGGGGACTTTCCCTCTCAATATCTCTCTGTTTCTCTCTGATGAGCATACATGCCATATGGCAAAAATCTTTTTAAAAAATCTTATTTTTTATATTCTTTAGGTTTATCAATATATTTTCCTGTAAACATACATGCCATGATGAGCATGTATGAAATTATTTTATTCTTTGCTAGACATAATCAGGACAAAAATAAATAAGCGAGAAGAAGAAATCAAGAATATGAGAGATAGGGAACCAGCAGTTAGCGTAATGGCTATGTCGCTGGACTCCCACGTAGTTGACTGCAGTTCGCGTCTCGGACCCGGTGGCTTAAATCTCACGCCGGGCGCATGTGCGTGCGTGCCCAAGATCCCGAGAGGAGAATGAAGGAGAAGGGATTGCGGCGTGACCATCCCCCCTGGGGGGTGATTTCTCGCTTTCTGTCTCTATATCTCTCTCCGTCTGTCTGGCGAGCGCACGCGCCCTATAGTGAAAACCTCTCCAAAAAAAAAAAAAAGAATATGAGAGATAAAACACATTCTAGTCACTCTTCTAAAAGCTTTATTAACATTAAAGTGGGTTAAGTTCCAGGAACTTCATCCAGAAGGAATATTTTAGTTCCAACAATCTGACCATAAGTAGATGTAAAAAGGTCAGTATTAGATCACAAACAGGCCTCAAAGTCTCAATAGTTAACAGGTACTATATACCTAAAGTTTAAAATGCACTATTGCTGGGGCTGGCAGGTGGCATGGTGGTTAAGGCGCTAGATTCCCACATGGTTGGCCACAGTTCAAGTTCCAGACCTGGCAGCTTGAAAACCATGCTGAGGGTGTGTGCATGTGTGCCCCAAATCCTGAGAAAATGAAGGGACGGTGGCATGGCCATCCCCTCGGGGGCCAGGGTGGTGATTTCCCACTTCCCCTCTTTCTGCCTCTTTTGTCTCTGGTGAGTACACATGCCCTCTGGCAAAATAGCCCTATGGCAAAACAAAAACAAAAAAGCCCCAGACTATTGCTATGTTGTTATACATCACTCTTATGACTTTAAGGAGGTAATCAGTATTGATAAAAATATCAACAAGCTAATATAAAATATTTTCATTTAATTAAAAACATCTGGTTTAGCAATCATAATAGCTCTTATAAATTATACTGTAAAGAACTAAAATAAGTATTTATTCTAATTGTAGGACATAAATTGATAGATGAAAAGGAAGAAGAAATATTCTAATTTATTAAACAAGATAATCGGTTTTGTTTTCCTGAATGACATCACTGAATTAGCATTTAAGTACTAACAAACCTGATTGGAAGCACTGGGATCTTCAGAAACTGAGGAAGGCATTTCAAAGGGGGCAGGCCATGAAGCTCCTTCTGAATCATTCGTCTGAGCTGAGCTGGATGATTCCTGC
>NW_006159577.1:1292303-1299666 GCF_000334495.1 Tupaia belangeri chinensis
GTTCTGCAGCAGAAGGGACAGGCTGAGCAGCTCCATCACCATTTATACTATCCAAATCAAAAATTAAAAAAAGAAAAAAGAAAAAAGCATTATTACTAAAGTTAACAGTCTACCCATTTATTAAAAACTAGATTCTGTAATCAAACACACAACTTGAAAAAAAAAAAAAAAGAAAAAAAAAGAAATATAAATGTTAATAATGCCATAGGTAAAAAACTTAAATTACTACTTTTAATAGCTTCAAATTAAATTTTAGATCAGAATTTCATTTTTGTTAATATGAAAATAAATAGCTAAATACCTGTAATATAAAAACTTCGAAAGAATAGCCTTCTGATACCAGTGCTCTTTGCTCTTTTTCTTCCTCTGCCACTTCTGATCAATTAGCCTTTGATAAAACTCTTTCAACCATGTCCAATCACCAGTCTAAATAACATGTTATTAAATTAAGAAGCAAATAAATAAATAAATACAACACATATGTAGTCCAAATAACTTGCTATCTATTACTCTTTTACATAAAATACCTTCAATTTTTAAAAATACTATTTCATAAACACACACTCAAAAAAACCTTATCTTTCTAGACTCAATGCATATCACACTTTTAGGAAAATCCTATCTCATCCCCCCTAAATCAGGCCAAGAGAGGTGACCCTTCTCTGTAACATATTCTTTCATGCTTGGAATAGGCTCGGTATGCACACTGTACTGAAATTATCTGTGTGTTTATAACCCCTAGCCTGTGAGCTGTTAAAGGGCAAGAACATTGTTTATTCACTGTCACACCCCAAGACCTTGCCCAGTGCATGAACACAGACTGAACTAAAATGTGGTATTTTCAAAGGGGAAAATTTTATTTCAAATGTCAATTTAAGTCACTATAATTTATTTTTCTTTGGTAAGTGTTACAGTAATAGTTGTTAAAAAGTAGTCTACAGACATTTTTTTAGTCCATGAAAATGAAGTACAGAAATAGAGATAAGCCTTGAGAAATTGCTGTGTTATATTTCCCAAAAGTATCCATCCCCAACCCATAAGCAGAAAGTTATTTACAAACACATAATTTGGAAAATCAATTCATTTGAACTATTTAGTCACAAATAAGAAAATCAATTAATTCTAATTATTACTCATACAAACAACTTAATATTTTTCACATTTCCTGATAGCCATGCTTAATGAGAATCTCTTTAATGAACACATCAAAGGATTTTTCAAAACCTTGAACTAGTTCAAATTAGATTCTTAAATTCCACATATTTTTGACATCTTTCTTCATTGGCTTCATATTTTTCCTTTACAAAAAGAACCCTGGCTGTTAGTATCAATACAATAATTTTCTTGCTATTCTCCATTCCCCTTTTTTTTAAGAGGTTTTTGCTATAGGGCGCGTGCGCTCGCCAGACAGACAGAGAAGAGACATAGAGACATAAAGCGAGAAATCACCCCCCAGGGGAGATGGTCACGCCGCAATCCCTTCTCCATTCTCCTCTCGGGATCTTGGGCACGCATGCACACGCGCCCGGCGTGAGTTCTAAGCCACCAGGTCCAGGACGCGAACCGCGGTCGACTACGTGGGAATCCAGCGACATAGCCATTACGCTAACTGCTGGTTCCCCTTCATCTCTTTATTTTATTTTTTTCCTTTATGAAAGCTACTTTATCCATGGTACAACTTGATTGCTGAAGTACACAACTATCATTTCCTTTGGCTCTACATTAAAACAAAGTTGTATAATGCTTTCCAAATGTTTTTCATGAGAAGTATTACCTGAGATGACCTCATAAAGAGTTCCTGAATATCGAGCTCATCTAGTAAGAGAGTTCTGCCTATGCGGTGTACTGCCATGCTCACATGGGACTTGCTGTAGGGAATCTTCAGGAGCTTTTTTATGTTCTTAAAAAAAAAAAAGAAGAAAAATAATTTTAGTGTGATTTTAAATCTTCAAAAAAGAACTTTTTTTTTAAGAGAGATTTTTGCTATAGGGTGTGTACACTCACCAGAGAGAGACAGAAAGTGAGAAATCACCCCCCAAGGAGGATGCCCACACCACAATCCCTTTTACTCCTCTCTGGATCCTGGAGACGCATGCACACATACCCAGTGAGTCTTAAGCCACCGTGTCCAGGCCTCAAACCGCAGTCAATTATATGGGATATAATTCCCATATAATGGGAGTCCAATGACATAACCATTACATCATCTGCTGGTCCCAAATCTTCAAATTTTAACATCATTCAAAGTGTAACAAACTTTATTTCTTAAGGTTATATAAGCGTACTTTACACAAAAAACTGCATGCAAACATGTTGAAGACAGCTTTAAAACCAAAATCACCTACACTTTATGCGTCATATACTATGTTAATGTAAATAATGGTCAAACATTTCTTTTTATATGACAGAATTTTTTTTAATTTGCTATAGGACATGTGTTCTTACTGGAGAGGCAGAGAGACAGAAAGAGAGAGAGGAAAAGTGAGAAAGCACCTCCCCTTCACCCCGTGGAGAATGGCTATGCCTCAATTCCTTCTCCTCTTGGGATTTTGGGCACATGTGCCTAGCATGTTATTTATTTTTAAAGATTTATTTTATTTAACTTTATTTATTATTTTCCAGTTTGATCAGAGAGAGAGAGAAGGAAAGTGAGAAAGTAAGCCACCAGGTCTGGTACTTGAACTGTGGTCAGTCATGTGGGATTTCAGTGCCTTTAACCACCACGCTACCTGCTGGTTTCCATACCCACCAGGTTTTATTTATATTTATTTATTTATTTATTCATTTATTCATTCATTCATTCATTTTAATTTGACCAGAGAAAGACAGAGAGAGAGAGAGAGAAAGTAAGAAAGCAAACCACCAGGTCCCTGTGGGAGTGTCCAGCGCCTTAACCACAACGCCACCTGCAAAGTATCACTTTCAAGAGAAGGAAAGGTGGTCAAACACCACTGATTGAAGTCCCAGCAGCTGTCAAAAGTCCTGTGTAGAGAAAACTTTGCTACCCATCTTTCCCAAGAAATGGGGGACAAATGGAGCAACACTTTCGGGATCCTCTGGATGGAAGGCCAGCTCCTTATTACATGACACAATGGTCTGCAGCAGGCCTTTGCTGAAAGAAGTCCTACTGTCCGAAAATGTTACTAAAATAGACAGGATCAACTATCAGCAAAGGGGGGCACTCACACACAGGATGTGTCAGGACTAAAGGGAAGCAATTAGAGGAAAAAGCTAGTCAGAAAGCTTGCTGTAGGTGAGGTGGTGCCTGATCCACCATGTTTTTGATGCCAGACTTGAACTATGTAGTCAGTCATGTGGAATCCAGCCTCCTTAACCACCAGGCCACCAGCTGGCCCCATGACAGAATTTCTTATGATTAAATGTGATAGGTCAGTCATGCTGTTACAGTGACTGAAGCTTTTATTGTACCAGATAAAAGTTACCCACTAAGAATCAATACATTTTACTGGAAATATTACTTGTAATTCTCAACTAGGAATGCACACAGAATAATTCCAAACATTATAATCGGTTTTGACTACTATTAGTAAAATATAACCATCAGTACTAATACTACTGCCAGAATTTTGGGAGTTGTTCTCTTTAAAGAAAGGAGATGTGATAAAGCAATATTTTGATAACCAAAAAGATATTCAATAATCAGAGAGTTTTATATTATTTCATTACTAACTCAAATCTGTAAATAGAGCTCAATGTACAATAACACAAAAAACTCCCAAATGACATTAAGCAATAAGTAACACTTACTTCAGAGTCAGAGACAACATCCACATCATTTCCCACTGAATCGATGAAGTCATATGCCATGCCAAAACTACAAAAGTGAAAAAAGGCCATGAATTAAAAAGTTATGTTCATAATGATGCAAGCAGAGTTTAATAACAGAAAATTGTATTTCTTTGCTTCTAGGATATACATTTTCCACATTTTACCATCTCTAAAATCAAGATGTAGATCAACCAGTAGAGCTGGCTGGTTTTTCCTTCTTAGTGGCACACAAAATAATGGTGTGTTTTAAAATTCATGGTATCTTACACTTGATTAAAAAAAATCATTAAAGCAATTAGCAGGAACCATTTAGAATAAAAATATTTAACAATTATTTCTAATTTTACAATGTTCAAGATTTTATTCTTTATAGGTAGGGAGGTTTAAAAAAAAAAAAAAAAAACAGTGAGGAAGTAAGCCACCAGGTCCGGTACTTAAACTGTGGTCAGCCATATGGGAGTCCAGTGCCTTTAACCACCATGCCACCTGCTGACCCCCATGCCCACCACGTTTTTGAAGCCACTAGGTCTGGAATACCAAGATTTTAGTTTCTGGGCTTGTGTTTCAATACATAAGTGTATGCTCACACACACACACTCTCTGACCATTTTGGCCACACAGAGGGAAAAAAATGTAAATTGCGCACCCAACTCATGTCAGGACCCTTATGAGACATATCTATTATAGTCTGCAAGCCTGAAAAGTAGCTAAAACATTTTTCACCAAGTAAATGGCAGTAGATCAGGACATTTATCTAGTACTCCCTAAATTCAACGTATACTCTTACCTTCTACCATGTGTACTAGGTAAAGCTTCTTCAGTTTTCCCATGTGCAGAAAGTTAGCACTGCCCACTCAATGGGTTATTGTGAAAATTACATGAGATAAAACATGTAAAGCAGTATTTGTATGCAGTCACTATAATTATTATTTAAATTATCTCATAATATGTAATTACACTGACATCATAATTAAGTCATTCTTCTAAAAGATACTGGGTTTATTTCCAACTTTTTGCTAGTATAAAAAAAGATGTTAACATTTTGTAAATAGAACATTTACCTTCTGCAACATTATGATAATTTCTAAATTGCCAGCTCATGTGGTATTAATGTGTTTTTAAACCTTGCAATAAGTTACACAGAAATATTTTAGGTTGTTCACTGAGGAAAAAAAAGAGATTCCCATACATTAAACTGTCTATCAGAATTTGGATATTAGTACATTTTTCTCTATAAAACCTTGGGATACTCTCTTAACTTGTGTCAACAACAAAAGTACAGATCACCCAACATACTGGGTTTCTACATAAGGCTTTTCAGACCAAACAATTCACCACCATTTAATGAAAAACTCTACAGGACAGATCCAGCAATGTTAAGGGTTTCTTCCTCATGTACCACACTGACTGATTGTATTCACTTATTCAAAAGGTATGCAAATTTGCTAAAATAAAAGAGCTTATTGGAGTTTAGCTGTCAAAATTCTTCTTTGTTAATAGCATGATGCAGATTTGCAAGAAGCATATGCAACTGATACCTTCAAACTATAATATAATCCTATTTTCGGAGGAAAAAGAACTTTGGAAGTTGAATGTGATCTTTTCTAAAGAGAAATGTACATCAAATTAATGTACATCACAAATTCAGCTGAAAAGCCAATACTGTGAGTTTCAGCTAGGGATGGAGGAACAAGTAAAAATACAATCCATTAGTATTTACCTTGAAAACGGCTTGCTTTTCTTACTATTGCCAAGGATGGTAGTTCCTGCTGGCCCAAGTTTGGCACTCTCTCGTAACCAGTTGGCAGGTGGGAGTTTCAAGTCCGTTTTCTCTTCGAGGCGTGCAAATGCTGTTCGAGGAGGGGCAGAAGAGTATTTCACCACCGCACGACTCTTCACTTCATTGCCTCCAAGAAATAAAGCTGATCCCTAATTAGCATATTGAATAAAACTTTAATGAACCCTACTGGCAATGAACACTACACCTTCATAAAAAGAAAACAAGAACCCACCACATCAGGCTTCACAAAGAATGTATACTACTTGTTACTAATAACAATAAATTTGAGCATAAATTATCACACTTCCTTAGCTCTTTTTCACATAATTTCAAAGAAAAAAAAATAGTAAAGGAATATGATGGTTACGGTTATCTGCCAAGAAACAGGCCAATCTAGATGCTCTTATTTCCCTCTCAAGGTCTTTACCATATGGTGTGTGTGCTTGCTGGAGAGAATTAGTGAGAACTAGTGAGAGGGAAAGTGATAAATCACCCCCAAATCTTTTTGCCTTTTAAAATTTATTCACATAAGGCCAGCAGGTGGCATGTTGGTTAAAACACTGGACTCCCACATGGTCTACCTTGGTTGGAGACGGGGCCCTGGCAGCTTGAAAATCATGCCAGCCACGTGTGCCTCCATGCCCAAAATCCTGAGGAAAAAATGGAGAAGGGATTGCAGTGTGGCCTTCCCAACAGTGGGTGATTTCTCACTTTCCCTCTCACTGTTTCTGTCTCTCTCCAGCAAGCACATGTGCCCTATACCAAAAAAAATAAACAAAAATTATTCATATAAAGTGTAGAAGTACAAACCAATAAGACTCAACAGTCATATTAAACACAAAATTTGATAATGCCTCTGTTCAGTACTAAGTAAAATAAATGTCCATTTCAATAACATACATCATTTACAAAGTAATCTGAGATAAAATATCTGGGACTTTTTTTCCTTTTTAAGCAAATGCCTAATAACTGATTGCTCAGTTCATTACACAGGTACTCTGAAACTCTACAGCAAAGGGTATGTGTGGGTGTGTTCCTCACAGCCTTCACTTGCACACCCCAAGCAACCTCACTTTTACCATACACCCCAAGCAACCCCACCTTTACCATTCTAACGTCTCACACAGTCGGCCTGACAAGCACTTGGCACCTTTAAGAATTAGCTCAATCTCAGCGGGTCCCTTCTTGGCACCGTCTCTCTTCCCTCCTGCTTTGCACGATTGTCCCACATTTTGGAAACACGTATTTACATGTGGGCTCCTTGAAATCAGGGACCTTGTCTTATTCGTGGGTCGGTTATTACCGACTGGGAGGGAAGTCGGGATTGCTTTTGATAGGAATGACTGCCAAGTAAATATACCTGAATACCTGGCGACAGGCACACAGACTTCCAACTCCCTGTCCTGTGGGTAGGACAGACAAGTGGAGAAGGCTCCAGAAGCTTCCAGGAACCGTGACATCCCTTTGAGACTGGGCAGGCTCGCAGCTCCCGGATCCCTGGCAGGTCCCGCCCCTCAGAGGACTCACCTGTGCAGAAGGTTCCTCGGACTCTCCCTGGGACAGGAAGCTGAGCCCTCCCGGAGCAGTCACCCCGGCCGGCGGGGCCTCGGCTCCGGCCTCCTTGGAGTCCCCCATGACTCGGTCCAGGATAAGCGAGACCAAGCGGGGCCGAAAGAATCGCGATAGCAACTCGGGCCCAGCAGCGTGGTAGCACCGCAGAGCAAGCGCTGGAGTCGTTCTGCACACCGCACTTCCGGTCCTTTGCAGGAAAAGGTGGCGGGGGATGGCGGGGGG
>NW_006159577.1:1299697-1369870 GCF_000334495.1 Tupaia belangeri chinensis
CTTCGGGAGACCACTTCTCGCGGTACCCGACTCCCAGGTTCCACCCTTTGCGCGCCGCTTGATGTTGTTGGCAAACGTTAGTTTGGGGGCGGGGACTGGTTATAGTCGGGGTGGTTCTCTCTGCGTGGAAGGGGAAGTGCTCTCAGCCTCACCAGCGGTTCCTGTTACATGAATTAATGAGGTCCTTCGCTTGCTGTCAGTGTCCTTTCGGTGTACGAAAAGGAAGAGGAGAAAGGAGTGCCCAGATGAGGTGCAGTGGGGCTCAACCCGGGCCCTGACTCGGCGTCCTCTCCCTGCATCACAATGCTTGTGTAGGGTCCCCAGAGTCCTCAGTGTAGGAGGCAAGAGGGCGCCGAGACTCCGGAAGGGAAGGGCTAGATTTCTGAGGGGGCCGCATCTCCGCAGGGAGCTTGCTGCTTAGATGCCCACTATTTGTCAGCTCCAGGGAGTTAGCCGCGGGCATTCCAAGCGGTGCAGGGCTTCTCAAACGTCCGCATAGGAAACACCTGGCTATCTTGTTAACGTGCGAATTCCGTTTCAGCACGTCCGTGAGGCGCCAGAGATTCTGCATTTCTCACAAGTTCCCAGGAGATGATGCCAGTGCTTTGAGTAGCAAGGAGATTGGGAAACCGCCGGGGCTCTTAAACCTTCGAAGATCTAGGCTTATACGTTCCGACTCTGCACAGTTAAACGCAGCCACAGTTCTCATAAAATACATTTTTTAATGTGTGGTGAAAATTTGTTTCGTTTTCAGGCGAGGTAAAATTTTTTCTTTAATTTTGCCTTTTCCGTAATAATTTGGCTATCTCAATAGGTAAATTACATTTGACTCTGGTAACTAACTCGTTTATCGCGTGCATCTTCAGGATTCTTGGTGGAGCAGGCCCAATTTATAAATTGTTTTCAAAAGTAACAAAACATTTTGGGAACCAGCAGTTAGCGTAATGGCTATGTCGCTGGACTCCCACGTAGTCGACCGCGGTTCGCGTCCCGGACCGGTGGCTTAGAACTCATGCCGGGCGCGTGTGCCTGCGTGCCCAAGATCCGGAGAGGAGAATGGAGGAGAAGGGATTGCGGCGTGACCATCTCCCCTGGGGGTGATTTCTCGCTTTCTGTCTCTATGTCTCTGTCTGTCTGGCAAGTGCAGGGTGCCCTATAGAGAAAACCTCTCCAAAAAAAAGTAACCATTTTTATGAATTATATGTGACCGTGAATTTTATATAATAGTATATTTTGTAGACATTTACTTCGACATGTACTGATTTTGATTTTTTATAAGTTTATTTGTTGCAGTCAATTCTTTTTAGCACCTTATACATTGTTATGTATTGTAATAAAACTGTTCTAAATACAAGGGAGCTTTATAAAGTTCTTGGAATTGGCCAGCAGGTGGCATGGCATAGTGGTTAAGGTGCTGAGTTCCCACACGGCTGATCTGGTTTTGAGACCTGGACCTGTGGGCTTGAAAATCACACGAGGTGAAAGTGCATTTGCCTGTGTGCCTAAAATCCCAGGAGGAGAATGGAAAAGGGATTGTGGTGTGGCCATCCTCCTCTCAGGGGGGTCATTTCTCACTTTCACTCTCACTGTCTCACTTTGTCTCTCTCTCGCAAGCACATATGCCCTATAGCAAAAACCTTTTAAAAAGAGTGATTGGAAAATGCGTATTGTGGAAAAAGTGTGCCTATTTCAATTTTTTTTTTTTGCACCAAAATAAATTTGTACTTTACATTTTGGGGGCAAGCATATAGTATGGTGGTTGGGACTGCCATGTGACTGAGCGGGGTTTGATTCCCAGACCTGGCAACTTGAAAAATCATGCCAGGCCTGTGTGTGTGCATGTCTGGAATCCCAGGAGGAGAATGGTGAAGAGATTGTGATTCTGACGTGACCATCCCTCTTAGGAGGAATTTCTCACTTTCTCTCTCACTGTCTCTTTGTCTCTCTCCTGGAGTGCATGTGCCCTATGGCAAACAAAACAAAACTTTGGGGAAGGCAGGTGGGATGGTAGTAAAGGGCACTGGACTTCCACATGGCTTACCATGGTTCGAATCCCAGATCTGGTGGCTTGCTTTCTCACTTTCCCTCCTTCTTCCTTACTCTGTCCCTCTCTGGTAAATCTTAAATAAATAAAGTTAAATAAATTATTATTTTTAAAAACTTTAATTACAGTTTTTCCATGAACTTTTGGAGGTACATTTCATTCTAACACTAGGTAGGTGGCGAAATCTATTTTTGGTACACAGTGAGGAAATTCTGTGCCACTATTAACTCATTTTTCAAGAACATTCAAAACACACATCAAATGAGAAAAATAATAAAAAAAAACAAATAGCCATATCCTGCTTTAAAAATAAGTCTATTTCTGTATGTGTCCACAAATATAGACCTCAGGGGGAAGATGAAGTGATTTGAAGTTTATTCTTTGAAGTTTTACAAAATGTTTTTCTTTCTGATGATGTATTATTTTATAATGTAAGGTTTTTGAAGACAGGGTCTCTGTCTTGATCCTCCTGTCTCATCATGCCTTGCTTTTAGGGTAAGTTCGCAGTCAGACCTGGGCCTCTGATGTGGCCTCAGCCTATTGAATAGCAGCATCTTTCCAGCGTGTGCTGCATTGGGTGGGCCCAGTCAAATGTAATTTTTATTAAGCTTTGGGACCATCAGATGGTGTAATGGTTATCTCATTGGACTCCCACATAATTGACAGCAGTTTGATTCCTGGACCTGGCAGCTTAAAACTCACACCAGGCATGTATATTATTTTTTGAGAGAGATTTTTGTTATAGGGCACACACACTCACTGGTGAAACAGAGAGAGAGAGAAAGTGAGAAATCACTCCCCCCAGCGGGGAATGGCCACGCCACAATCCCTTCTCCAGTTTCCTTTCAGGATTTTGGGCACGCACGCACAGGTACCTGGCGTGAATTTTAAACTTCTAGGTCCAGGACTTGAACTGTAGTTGACTATGGGAATCCAGTGATATAACCATTCTGCCATCTGCTGGTCCCAGTAAGGAGGCATTTCTTGACATCGCAGTAATTCTTGTCTCAGGATTCAAAAATATTTCTTGCCTTTTGAGAAATTGCCTGAACTCAACTTCCAAAAAATATGTTGTAAACAGCCTGAGGGGGAAAAAAAAGGCAGAGAAACAATCAGGAACTCAAAATGTCCAAGGGCAGCAGCTCAGAGAGGATGACTGGGGCAGAGAGTATCAGCTAAGCAGAGGAGGGACTCCTAGGAACCGTTTGAGAATGGAAGCCTGAGGAGGGGCTGGACCTCCAGCAGCCACACACAGGGCCAGTGTCAGAGTAATTTAGTTTATAAAGGACTGAGGACTGGAGAAAATGGGCCCATCTGAGTTACACAAAGTTTATACATTCCCCTAGCTTGATTATTATTTATTTTCCCGTTTGCCTTTTTATGTTCCGAGTTTTTTAAAAAGGTACTATTGTTTCTAGTGTGATTGAAATGTAAGTGGGAAAACATGAATCATTTCTTCCAGAATTGCAAGTTTTAAGGCACTGGTTTAATTTTATATTGTACCATATCTGCCAATACTTTACTCTCTACAGTCTCCTTCCAGCCGGTACTCCCCACCGGGATGTACTCCATCATCCGTGCTCTGACCTGTTAATAGCAATACCCTGGTTCTTATCCCCCAGTTGGTGCCCTCATATTACCTGCCTTTTCATGCCATGTGGTGTTCTCACTGCTTAAGAAATATTGGGGCCCAGCCAGTGAAGTAGTGGTTAAGGTGCTGGACTCCCACATGGTTGACTAGGGTTTGAGTCCCAGACCTGGTTGCTTGAAACTCACGTCGGGTGCCACGTGCGTATGTGCCCAAAATCCTGAGAGGATAGAGAAGGGATTGTGGCATGGCCATCTCCACTGTGTTTGGTGGGGATTTATCACTTTTTCTCTTCATCTCTCTCTTCAGTGAGCACATGTACCCTGTAGCAAAACTCTTGAAACTCACGTCGGGTGCCACGTGCGTATGTGCCCAAAATCCTGAGAGGATAGAGAAGGGATTGTGGCATGGCCATCTCCACTGTGTTTGGTGGGGATTTATCACTTTTTCTCTTCATCTCTCTCTTCAGTGAGCACATGTACCCTGTAGCAAAACTCTTGAAACTCACGTCGGGTGCCACGTGCGTATGTGCCCAAAATCCTGAGAGGATAGAGAAGGGATTGTGGCATGGCCATCTCCACTGTGTTTGGTGGGGATTTATCACTTTTTCTCTTCATCTCTCTCTTCAGTGAGCACATGTACCCTGTAGCAAAACTCTCTTCAAAAAAGAAAGAAAGAAAAGTTTGTTGAATGAGTTTGCTGCTTTATAGTTTGTTGCCCCAAATAACTTGTTCCACAGCTCCAGATCTGTCAGGCTTTTCCTCTGCCTAGAATACCTTTCCCTTCCTCACCTGACTTATTCCTGCTCATTTCTCCAGATTAATCTCGGGTATCATCTCTAATCAGTCTCTCTTGATATCTCCCCATCTGTACCCCTCAGGGTCCCTTTCTTTGTTCCCATTGCTTGAATCATATTATAGAAGAATGACCTGTTTGTATCCACCTCCCTTGCTGATCGACTGTGCGCTCCTCAAAGGCAGGTGTCCTGTCTGATCATCTCTGTTTCACCAACACAAGGCTCAGCACCAGCCCACGAAATGATTTAGCCCTTAGGCAATGTAGGAAAACTGACTAGAGTTGACAGGCTTTTAAAACACATATCAAAATGTTTGAGACGTGAAAACAGTGTTGTTGACTCCAAGATATATTTTTTTAATCTGTAGAATCAAAGCTAAAAAATGTTTGATGAAGTAGGTCTAAAATATTGCAGTGTCAGTGTCATTAATTATTAAAGTTAGTATTGATATACAATTTGTTTCATTCTAAAACGATTTTATAGGGAGTTAAGACTTTTTCAGTTTGCAAAAATCCTCCCAGCATGTGGGATAATATTGGAGAAATCCCCGTTGGTTGTAAATTCATGCAGTTATTAATAGCACACAGTATTTTCTGAAACGTTCTAAATCTTTTCAAACACTTTTATAGTAAGAGGGCTTTAAATAAGGCAGGTGTGGTTTGGAGATGGTGCCAAAAGTATGAATTCCCAGGGCACTAACAGTTCCTATACAGCCCCATTGGCAGAGGATACTAAACTAAAACCTTCTAAATTCTGGGAGTGCTTGGGGCATGTGCCCTTTAGTCTGCCACGATCCCCTCCACAACCTAGTGTCTTACATCTAATAGAATTTATTAGTTTACTTGTTGGACCTTGGAAGGTTCTGAATTTCTGACTCTTGATCCTGAACTCTAAGAGCTGGAAAAGAAATATGAGGTGGTCTGAACCAATCCCTCCCTTTGTTAGATGAAAGCAATGTGTTTTTTTTGTTTGTTTGTTTGTTTTTTTTTTGAGAGGTTTTCGCTATAGGGCGCGTGCGCTCGCCAGATAGACAGAGAGAGACATAGAGACAGAAAGCGAGAAATCACCCCCCAGGGGGGATGGTCACGCCACAATCCCTTCTCCTCCATTCTCCTCCGGGGATCTTGGGCACGCACGCACACGCGCCCAGCATGAATTTTAAGCCACCGGGTCCAGGATGCGAACCGCGGTCGACTACGTGGGAGTCCAGCAACATAGCCATTACGCTAACTGCTGGTTCCCGAAAGCAATGTGTTTTTAAAAGGAAAATAAAATTGATCTGTTGAACATCATACATAGCTATAATAATAGTTGCAAACCCAGGCCAAGTACCCAAGTCGGCTACATATATAATCTTGTAAAAATAAAGTTAAATTGTAGACATAGGCTAATAATTACCTGAGGAATTTAAGACAACACATCCTCCAGCCACCGTCAGGCTCTCTAACTCAGTATCTCTGGGGTAGTGCCAAGGAATCTACATATTTAGTGAAATTGCTAGTTTCTAGTGACCTCAACCTGCAGAACACACCTTAGGACAGAGGTCTCCAAAGAGTCTTGTAGGAGGCAGGAAGAACTGTAACTTATTGTAATCTGCAAAGTAAGGACAGAAATAAACCTTATTGCTTTGTTTATTTGCCAGAGGGTACGTGCACTCATCAGAAAGAGAAAGAGAGAGAGGAAGAAAGTACCTCCAATGAGGGTGGCCACGTTGTAATACCTTCTCTATTTCTCCATCCTGTCAGAATTTGGGGCATGCACACACGTATGCCTGTTGTGTTTTTCAAGTCACAGGGACCATGATCCAAAGTCAGCCATGTAGGATCTGGCTTCCTTAAGCTCTAGGTCATGGGGCTGGCCCAGATTTACTAATTCTTAATATACAGAAATATACATGGGTGCATTTTTTCCATCATTATAGGCTTGTGTATCAGTCAAATGACATTAGTTATGCAACCAAAACAAATGATCCTCAAATGTCAATGGTTGAGGGACCAGTAGTTGGCGTAATGGCTATTTCATTGGACTCCCATGTAATCGACCGTGGTTTGAGTCCCAGGCCCGGTGGCTTAAACTCATGCCGGGTGCATGTGTGTGCATGCCCAAGATCACAAGAGGAGAGTGGAGGGGAAGGGGTTGCAGAGTGGCCATCCCCTCTGGGGGGGGTGATTTCTCACTTTCTGTCTCTCTGTTTCTCTCTGTCTTTCTATTGAGAGCACATGCCCTATTGCAAAAACCTCTCCAAAAAAAAAAAAAAGTCAATAGTTTGCAACTAGAATTGCCAAGTAAAATACAAGACACTAAGTTAATTTGAATTTCAGCTGAACAATGAAAAAAATTTTAAGGTGAGAATATCCTAAATACTGGGACCAGCAGTTGCCATAATGGCTATGTTGCTGGACTCCCATGTAGTGGACCATGGTTCAAGTCCTGGACCTGGTGGCTTAAACTTACCCCGGGTGCATGTGCGTGCATGTGCGTGCATGTGCAAGATCCCTAGAGGAGAATGGAGGAGAAGGGATTGCAGTATGGCCATCTTCCCTGGAGAGGTAGGTGATTGCTCACTTTCTGTCTCTCTGTCTCTCTCTGTCTTTCTGGTGAGCACACACACCCTATAGTTAAAACCTATCCGGGGGAAAAAAAAAAAAAAGAATGTCCTAAATATTTCGCATAAGTATGTCCCATGTAACATTTGGGACCTACATAAGCTAGTCCATGTTACTCAGCACCTAGGCTAATGAAACATCTTTAATCTGGAGAATACCAGTTGGAGGGGCAGAGAGACAAAGGTTGGTAAACCATAAAGTAGTTTCTAAACTTCTGGTCAAAAATGACAAACATCACCTGCCACTCATCTTTTTTTGACCAAATAAGTCACATGGCCAAGTTTAACATCAATGTGGCAGGGCAGACTAATGCTCCCTTGAGAGGGGACATTGGTTATTTATCACCATTAGGCAGTGACCATAAACATATAGTGGCTAGTGGCTTGGATAGGCTATCTGGTGCCATTCACAAGGTTAAATATGGTGACAAAACAGATCTTTATGAAAATTCTTTTAGAGTTTTATAATGAGATGAGGAGTAACCTGGACAATCTCATTTCCCACATGGAGATCACAGATAATCTGTGACAGCACTCAAAAGAGCTGTTGAGCTTAAAAATGAATGACTATATTTTCTTTTATAGAGAGTGTTCCACATTTTCTCATCTCTTCTGTGATGACAAGTAACTGTCATTCAGATGCTACTTAGGAGAAAGTTTCACAAAAACAAACAGACCTAATCTGTTCTTTCACGATAAAGGCTATGTATTAGCAATGAGTGAGATGGAATTTGGTTTTCAAAAGCATTTTATCCTATGGAGTGAACATTTTTAAAAATAGATGTTTGGAAACCTTACTAACGTTATATGATTATATTGCCAAAAATAAGTGCATATATTACTTAGAAAAACTCCTATCTGCATGCTTAACTTAGAAACAGAAATGCCTCACCTCTTTTAGAAATCTTCCAAATAGAGGGACCAGCAGTTGACATAATGGCTATGTCACTGGACTCCCATGTAGTTGACCACGGTTCAATGCCTGGACCCGGTGACTTAAACTCACACTGGGTGTATGTGCGTGTGTGCCCAAGATCCTGAGAGAAGAATGGAGGAGAAGAGATTGAGGTGTGGCCATCGCCCCTGGGGCGTGATTTGTCACTTTCTGTCTCTCTGTCTCTTTCTGTATTCCTGGTGAATGCACATGCCCTATAGCAAAAACCTCTCCCCCGCCCCCCAAAAAAAAGAAAGAAAGAGAAAGAAATCTTCCAAACAGAGAGCTTGTGTTTTACATCTATTGAGATATTCTCAGGAGCATGATAGTGCAGGTCTGGCTTGTGCAAAATGGGGTGATAATGGAGAGAAGCCTGCAGAGATCTACAGAGGCAGCAGGCCTCATGATCTCCCACCAAAACTGTCAGCATTTTCAAAAAAAAAAGTCTTTCTACAATTATTTTCCTTGATATCCCTAGCTGGCCTACTTGGAACACCCAGACTGATCTCTTTGTCAGCTGCCAGCTGATTTGTTTACCCCCCAAATATGCCTGCAAGATTCACTACACCCAGGCTACCAGCAAGTTTTTCCATGTCTCCTATCTGTTACACATCCTGCTTTTAATTCCGTCCCATGACAACAGTCTATTGGCCTTTCTTCCTCATGTACAAGTAAACAAATTGCATGTAAAGCTACTAAATCTCTGAGTTATTCCTTCACACTATATAATTGGCTCGTAAGAAAGACTGACAGACTTCAAAGGAGGTGGAAATTTAGCCAAATCTCAGTTAAAACTGAGATTTTATTTTGCATAATTTGTGAATACAATTGAAATGAGCAGTTTGATTTGGTAAACACGGAGACCATGTAATTCTTCTAAGTAGGTTTACTTATCTCTTGAGATATTTTAAGTGATGACAGACATTGAAATGAAGTTTTAACTTGGAAGGAAAATTTAAACTGTTACCAATTTTTCAACCAAGATTCTTAAAAATGAAAGAAGGCTATTTAACCACTGTACTTTGTTAAAAATATTAATGAACAGAGACTTAGTTTTCAGTCAGTAGATAAAAAAATGTTTTAAATATGGGTTTTTTTTTTTTTGGGAGAAGTTTTTGCTGTAGGGTGCATGCACTCACCAGAAAGAGAGACAGAGAGACAGAAAGCGAGAAATTACCCCCCAGGGGGGATGACCACGCCACAGTCCCTTCTCCTCCATTCTCCTCTCAGGATCTTGGGCACATACACACACACATGCGCCCGGTGTGAGTTTAAGCCACTGGGTCTGGGACTTGAACCGTGGTCGACTACATGGGAGTCCAGTGACATAGCCATTATGCCAACTGCTGGTCGCAATATGGTTTTATCCTTTAAAAATGTTTACTTTTATATATTTACATCAGCATATTCATGTTAATATGACACTTATAAGAACCAGCAGGTGGTGTAATGGTTAAGGCGCTGGGCACTCCCACATGGCCAACCATGGTTCAAGTTCCAGACCTGGTGTCTTTCTCTCTCTCTCTCCGGGTGTGTATGTGTGTGTGTGTGTGTGTAAGTGTGGGTCTGGTCAAATTAAAATAAATGAATGAATAAATAAAATTAAACAATTCTTTAAAAATTTTATAAAATAATGAAATTTATAAATAAATGTATTGGGTTTACATCTTTAGAAATGTTTTTATTAATGGTGAATGATTAAAGAATGATATAGATCACTGCCTTTGAAACACTAGTTCAGACACACTTTGGTACAGAATACCAAATATTAGCTACTCTTTCAGGAACAATTAGCAAGTTAATGATCTATACTTAGCTTTACACTTTAATTTGATAACAATAGAGAAATTCTAAAGTCTAAGACAATGCCAACCTTGATGTGCAACTTACCAGTGTAATGGCAAGACATTCGTGATCACAAGTGTATATTTTCTTATTTCACTACTAACTGATAATGCTTTAATTACCATTCTGCAGATGAGTAACATTAGGCAGGGTATTTTTTAAAAGTGTGTTTATTTCTTCAGACAGAGAAAGAGTGAAAGGCACCTGTGACAGGGTCTTCATGCCAGATCCTCACCCCCTCATCTAGCCAGCGTGGACTGTGGGTACACAGACACACAGTTGGCATGCTCAGGGAGATCCTGGGATGCAAACCTAGGACCTTTCTCATGTAAAACCAGTTGCATTACCACTCTACCACCATTACCTGGTCCCATAAACAGTATTTGAAATTATTTGACAAGCATTTCACCTGCATTTGAGTTTATTTTCTAGTCATCTGATAAATTCAAATCATTTTGCAAACTTTGAACATTAACTTTGGAAATACAGGGCAATGACTGCAAGGGCAGGATGTCTCTGTGACCTATCACTTTCCCAGCACAGATGTTTTTAGAGTCTTGTCAGTTTTATCCTCCAAAGCTGATTAATACTCTAAATGAATCCTAGGAACAATTTCAGAGTCAGTAACATCTGCTCTTCAGGCAAGTTGGTGGCCGGAGCCCAAGTGGTTATTCATGCTGAGCATGCACCTTAAGCTAAGGGTGAGAAGGAACGAATTCTCAAATAAGCCTTCCAATCAGTGTCTGACAGCCAGACACTGCTCGTGGGTCCCTTCTGCCTTTCTAGTTAAGGACCTGGCCTTTGCAGACCCTAATGAATCACTTAGCTATTAAACATTTACAAGGAGGCTTCCAATGCAGAGAACAAAGGGAAAGCATTACTTGGTGCAGAAGCATCAAGTGTCAAAGCCACTGACTGGTCCTCTTTACTAAACACTTCCATAACATTTGTCTTTCTGATGGGCAGTGAAGAGATCTATTTGGCTTTCTCAGTGCAACGCAGTCCTGAGGCACCCAGTAATAGAACTCACTACTTGTGAACGTTGGGCAGGATGGTAACTACTGGATGAACCACGGGTGTTATTCACATATGACAATTTTTTACATATTTATTTACATTTTTTTTCTCTCTAGGAAATGGAGCCAGAATCCACAGATGTCATTATCCATCTGCACACTTTTGTTTACTACCCAGAAGGCAAGAATATTGCATTTTAAAAATGTCTTACACTTTGTTCTTTCTTATCACAAATAACTTGGGAAGCTCTGACCATTCACATTTACCCTGAGTGAAAGTGCCAGTCAAAGCCTTGCATCCTGGAGAGCTTTGAGATTCTGGTACAAAAGGCATTTTATGAGCACAAAGTGGAAAAGCGTCATTTATATTCATTTGCTGCTGTGGCATTTCTCCCTGGAATCTTCTTCTTGTCTATCAACATTGGGCAAAAGGACTGGCCTCATCTACATTACAAATATCATTCTTTTAGTGGTCTGGAGGTAGGAAAGAGTCAAACAGCACAAAAGTAGAAAGAGAAATGAGCTTTCCCATTGGAGGGTCCCAGGATTGTTTATCCATAAAGCTGGTGGGACATAGTCAATATGGGTATTATGAATTGTTCTGGAAAAACCAGGGTATAAAATCAGTTCAGTGCTTTATGCCTTCTTGGCTGCAATGAATGTTTATTATCTGATCGCAGGGTCCTGTGGTCCCTAGGAAGGACTCTCTCAGAGATCATTTAAAATGCAGCTATCTTGGACAGAGGATGGTCTGCACTGGCCTCTAATGCCACAGGAAGGTTTCTAGCATGCAGAAATGATGGCTCCTATGGTGTGTGAGCAGATCCTTTTTCAGGGAGTCAGGGATTATGAGGCTCTGCTTGGTGTGATTTAAGAGGCATAAAGGGTTTTCTTTCCCAGAAGATCTTGCGTGTTCCTTGTCACACACACATGAAAGTTTGCTAGCTGTATTAGCTGAAGTAGAGCATGGCTCTAAAGGGCTCTCATTTTCCCATGGCAATGTTCTAGGACATGGGGCATTACCCAAGAGTTAGATCCTGGGTGGTGGTACATAGGTCAAAGGTCTGAGTACAGGGTTGGGGTGCTGTGAAAATAAGGAGCCCACCATAGGAAGGATGGTATTCAAAAGGAGGGATGCTCATATCCCAGAACACTCATATCTTTGCTTGGAACCTCCTTGGAGTCTGCAAATCAGCTGTTGCTTTGTCTCTTTTATCTTCTATAAAGCTTTTCATCACACAAACTTTCAAATGAGGACCTAGGTAGAGAGAACCCCCATGTACCTGTCACCATCCTCTATCTCCAATAGTTACGAACAAATGGGCAGCCTACTTCCTCTACCCTACCTTCCTCTTTTCTTCAGATTATTATCGAAACAAGTTCAGCCTTAATTACATTTAATCCTCACTGTTGCTTTTTTTCTGGCCATATTCTGTCAATCATTCTGAAGTCAGTCTGCTGGACTGGTTAGGAAAAGACATATTTCTCAAGGGAGCCCAAGACAATTTTGAGGGAAATGTTGGCTTAGGTCAAACAATGTATACTTCATTTGATTCCATCCAACAGTTATGTATTGAATCCCAGAGACAGCATTGGATTAAGGATGGCAGTAAAATCCAATTTCCAACTCTGGGGACTATGGCCTCTGGGTAGCTGATAAGGGTAGTAGTAAAAATTCAGTCAGGAAAGGCAGAATGAGATCACTAAGAAGGGGGAGGTGTGAGGTGTAGTGTAGGTTCCAAGACATGATAAATACACTGGGCTGGGTGGTGTGGCTGTGGAGAGGATTAGAAAGGGCTGTAGAATCCAAGGGTTAGAGAGAAAGTTGGAGCACGTGTGGTGTGTAAGGGACCCCATGGAGGATATGGGAGTGGATGGAGATAAGCAATCAGGATCTCAGAGTAAACCTTGGGTTTTTAAAATTTTTTTTTGTTGTTGTTGTTATTGTTTATTTCTTCTGAAAGAAAGAGAGAATGCTCACATCCCAAGTGGGTCTTGATGCTATACTCCTCCCCCAGCCTTAGCCAGCCTAGGATCATGGGCACAGATATGCATGACATGAGTAGCCTCTGGGGAGTCTCTGCATGTGAGCCTGGAACCTTCCATGTGGATCAGCCTTGCAGAGCAATGCATTTTACTGCTGTGTCACCATCCAGCCCAGTTCCTTGGGTTCTTAATAACTAGACAATTCAGGCCAGCCAGTGGCATGGTGATTAAAGCAGCTGAATCCCATGTGGCTGACAGCGCAGTTTGAGACCCAGCAGCTGGAAAAACATGTCAAGTGCATGTGCATGTGTGCCTAAAATCCCACAAGGAGGGAGAGATGGAGGAGGAAGGATTGCAGCATGACCATCCCTCACAGGGATGCTTTTTTACTTTCCCTCTCTTTCTCTCTCTTTCACTCTGGTGAGTGCACATCCCCTCTGGATTGTTATTTAAAAAATTATAACAACTAGATAATTCTTATTTCTAAATAAGGAAAAACAAAACTGGATTTCTTCTTCTTTTCTTCTTCCTCCTCCTCTCCTCCTCTTCTTTCTCCTCTTCTTTATAATAGGGTGCATGTGCTCTCTGAAGAGAGCAAGATAAAGAGAGAGAGGGAGGGAAAGAAAGAAATCACCAGGAGGTTTGGGCGTGCTGCAGTTTCTCCTCCTTCACTCTCCTGTTGGGATTTTGGGCGTGCATGCACATGCACCCAACATGTTTTTTAAGCCTCCGGATCTGGGACTCAAACTGCTCAGTTGGCCATGTGAGATCCAGCTACCTTAACTTCTGTGCCACCTGCTGACTCTAAAACTGAATTTCTAAAGCATAGCTATTAAAAACAAACTTCAGACTACATTTAGGAAATGAAAGAAATCAAGATAGAATTAATGGAAAGTGGGCAGTAAGGCTAAAGAAAAAAACACAAGCAGCTGCCTAAAACACACTGGATTCTAGCTCTGCTAGCTGGACAACACAATCTTTTTTTTAAACCTATAAATGAAGCTTGTCCATGACTCCACCTACATTAAATATAAGTTAAGCCATAGTCCTTTTCCACTGAATTCTGAAAGTATATGCTATTCATCTTTGCAAGTAAATACTGTGCATGGACAGAAAATTTCTAGCATTGCTTTCATGTGAGGGATAACAAAGAAGATTGTGAGCTTTGGCAGAATGTTCACATTTTGCAAATGAAACATAATAGTATCTGGCTTTTCAAAAGATGGAGGTTTTCATTACAAACATAAGCACTTTTATAAAAGAACCCAATAAAATATAAAAAAGCAAGAAAGTCTATTGTCCTACTGCCCAAAGAACATTTTTTGCTTTGTTTTGGTGTGATATGATGATGGAACATGTTTGTAATACTGAATGACTTCTATAGTTCATTCCTGCACCATTTCCACCCCTGTTCATCATTTGTCAGTGAGTTTGACAATCATAGTTCCATCTCTGTTGACTTTGATTAATCCTACTTTTAACTCAGATTTCAGGTAGCATACAGGGGGTCATCTCAATATCAAGCAAAAATGTAAAACTTATTCTCAGACACACATGAAACAAACCCTGTGCTACTGTGCAGGGCCTGGGGAAGACTACCAGTGGAGGCCTGCAAAGTGTATGTCTAAATATTTAAAGTTTATGTCTATTATGCTAACTAATTATTAAATAAAATCTGTTCTACCCCCTTTCCTTGATAAATGGACCTTTATAACAGTCTCCCCCTGGAAACTACTAAATAAAATCTGTTCGATTCTTCTTCTTTGATAAATATACCTTCATAGAAGTCATCCCTTGGAAACCATGAAATAAAATACATTTTGTCTTTTTTGTCTTTCTACCTTTATAACAACTGCCTCTTGGATACTCCTCAGGATAGGGCTGTATACATCTGGTCCTTTGGGGGACAGGCCCTGAAAGCAGACTTGGAGCCAGTTGGGCACCCTGGAGTCTGTCTCTTTACAGTGTGAGTATTCATGGTCAGAGAGGGTTGGACTGGAGCCTTGGCCTTTTGGGGCCCAGGACTGGTATCATTCTGGCTCTGATCTGAGAGAATTGTTCCTTAGAGAATTGTGCAGGTGGAGTGCTGGGTGCTTGGAACACAAAGGTGAGTAAATGTGTAGTGGGAACTCACATAAAATTTCAAAAAAGCCTCCGCCCCCCACCAAAGAAAAAAAAAAAAATACGCACTCGCAACTGAGTTGACCTAGTTAGAAAAGTTAGGAGGAGGTAACTATGCAAAAAAGAGGGGGAGGGAATCCCAGGCCTAGAGAAAAGCACAGGCAAACTCATAACTGCCATGAGAGAGCATAGCCAGAAAGGGATACTGAGAGTTGGAGATGAGGCTGGGGTAGGGGCAGCTAGGAGTAAGATGGGCTGGATAGGCAGCTGTGCATCAGACTGTGGCCTGGTTCAGAAATTTAAGATGATCTACAGGTGACAGGCTTTTAGCAA
The DNA here is from genome assembly GCF_000334495.1 of Tupaia belangeri chinensis. Lineage (NCBI taxonomy): Eukaryota > Metazoa > Chordata > Mammalia > Scandentia > Tupaiidae > Tupaia > Tupaia belangeri. The sequence continues at coordinate 1,314,966 of NW_006159577.1, forward strand.
GGGGTCACATGATCAAGATAAATCAGACTAGACATGATTCATATTTGGATCAGTGAGGTAGTAGAGAAGACGGAGAGAGCCACTTAGGCTCCAGGAAGATTTAGTCTCATGGGGAGGACTTCAGGGATGTATTGGATTAGGAGTGAGGGAGAAAATAGGTACTAGTGTTACCTGGTTGGATGAAGTACATAGAAGAGCCAGGTACACTGAAAGGTTAATAGGTGGGTAGGTGCCTTTGGGACATCTAAAAAAAGTGCCAAGTAGGCAGAAGGATATACGGGCAGAACCATAAAGAGGGTGGGGCTACAGATTTACAGCTGTGTGAGAGTCATCTCTTTGAAGTTGGTGAGTGAAGTCATGCAGGTGACCCAGACTGCCTGCTAACCTGATAGAAATTTAACAACCCAAGCTTCCAATGCAGATGAAATCACATGAACAGTGAGCTACAACAGAAGAGAAAACTTTCTAGTAACCTTTCATGTGATATTTGTCCCTGTAACAGGGTTGTCACACACAAATCACCTGCAGCAACATAGAATATTATGGACACATTGGTCCCCATTGCATGGGATCTTTTTATGCCTGTGACTTTGAATCAGATTCCTGCTACTCACACACTCGTTTGCAGTGTGTATTCATAAATATATCTTGCCAGCATTTTTTATGCTTCAGTTAATTTAGTTGACATCTAATTTAGTTGACATATAAAAATAAAATCAATTTTCAAACAAAATATCCATAAAATAAGTGAAATGCTCTAATAGGTTTCAAGAAATTAAAATGTAATATATTTAGGCTTCTATTCTCAAGCAATTTCATCTAGAATAGTAGAATTGTAGATGTAATTTTTTTTACAAATCCCTGTCAATTATACAATAATAAATGTTGCTACTATATATTCAGAAATACATTGCTTAGAGTGGTTTGTCATGAAAAATGAGCATTTTTGTTGGCACTTCTTTAAAATATCAAAGAGTCTAAATATGAATACTTTGTGTATTGATGTTCAGGCTGTAATTAAGCCGTGACAATGATTATTACTTTGGATGTAAACACTATCAAATTTTTTATTGGGTGAATTCTTTTTCAATTAATGTTGAGTTATGTTCTGTTTATTATCTTGTTTGCTTATGTTTCCTGTCATTTTCCAGTTGTCTGCTTGAATTCTGTTTTTTAATAGTGATTTAGCAACTGATAATGTGTATTGATTTCAATTTTGCTTCTAATTTACATTTTTATCTCTTTGGTTGATGTATTTGGCTTAATCATTTTATTTTTATAAGCAGTTGTACAATTTGTTAATTTAGCTAGATGATTAAATTTGGTTTCTAAAGAGAATTTGTTTTAGAAAATGGTCCCTGAAGTAAATTAGCGCTTGGCATTACCAACATGTCAAAGGGGCTGCTCTCTTAAAGATAACTAGAAATGTGATTCTAAATTCTTAAAAGTGGTATTGTAATTTTAAACCTCTGACCGTATAGAGCTATATATTCCAGTAGGTGGTGCAAATTGACTCCATTTCAAACAGAAATGTAATTCAAAATTGTGATCTAACTATTTGCACTGTAAAAATTATATTTCAACATGTTTTCTCAACTGCAAAATTATTTTCTTCTCTTTGTAAAGAAAGCTTGATTTACCCTCTTGCTGCTCATTTTTCTTATGTTTTATTCCACAGGTACCATTGAGTAATCATTGTTACAGGCGAGGTGAGAGGAGAAATTAGAGGGGCTAGAAAAACTGGGAGACCTGTGAAAATTGTGAATACAAGGAAAAGTTAGTTGCTTCTGTGCTTCAGTGCCATAATAATATGAGTATAATGTCAGTATCAATGTTACTCTGATAGTTTTTTATGCCCACCTGGTGAATCAAGTACCATGTTTTTGTCTTATAAAATGTGCTGTTATTTCACTTCCGTGAGTCTGATATCTTCACACAAACACATAAAATACATATACAAAGATATTCATTGCAGCATAGTTTTAGGATTAACTTTTTATTTTTATCCCAATACATGTTCCTGAGAGGTGACAAAGTAGGACAATTTTAAGAGCAGTGACTCTGGGATAGTGTGTATCTCTTTTGGTTTATCTGCAAAACGCAGATCATTATGGGTACCTATCTCCCAGTGCTGATAAGAGGATTACATGAGCATGTACATAACATGTTTAAAGTATGCCTGGCACAAATTAAATTCTGTATGAAGTGCTGACCCACTGTGATGTTATAGGCAGTGGGATACCACTGCATGATACTGGAGCTATATGAAAGGGCCCTGGTTTGAGCCCCAGGTCAACTTGAACACACAGAGCACACTTGTTATCCTGGCTGACTGGAAGGCTGGGGAAGAGGGAGGATGTGTGGATGGTGGCATGTGACATGTCAAGGGTACTTGTCTCATTGCCTACTAGTCTCTCACTTGCTCATGAAAGAAATAAAAATAAAATAAATTTTTAAAAAGTAAAAACTTTTTCATCTTCCCTAAAAGATGAAAGCACTACCCATGAAGTACTAACCCTCCATTCACAATTTTGTAACATCTATATATACTCCCTATTCTCACCCCCATATACTAGGTTGTTGGGAAAGTCGTGATGCATTTTTACATAGAAAAACATAGAAAAATTCATCATGACTTTCCCAACAATCTAATAGTTTAGGCTAAATTAAAAACCCAGTGTTTCTTTATTATAACTCTACAAGTATGACTGAGTCAGACATATTCTAGATCTTTCTCTTTTCTTTTTGAATACATGTCATTTTTTTCCCCTGGTGTTAACAATGACATCAGTTTTGTTTTATTTTAGACTTATTTATTTTACTTATTATTATTAATTAATTTGACCAGAGAGAGAGAGAAAGGAAAAGGGAAAAATCAAGCCACCAGGTCTAGTACTTAAACTGTGGTCAGCCATGTGGGAGTCCAGTGCCTTAACCACCACACCATCTGTTGGCTCTAACAGTAGCATCAGTTTTATATTTGCTGGACTTTCTATGTATATCATTTCTTTTGACATAGAGTTCCTTTTAAGTTTTCTTGTTTCACTCTCTTTTTCCTCTTTCTAGAAGCCTGGTGTTCTACTCCAGTCTGGAGTGGGTATTTCCTTGGGCTATTGCCATCCTGTGGCTCCCCTTTTCCATCATTCTGAGACTTTTTTTCTTTCTTGTGTTGTTTCCTGCATCCTATGTTTGTTGTTTTAAGCACATTTTTCAATAGTTGCTTAAGAAAAAATTACTCAAAAAATAAATGTTTTGAGGTCTCACTGATTTGATAGATAGTATAGCTGGGAATAGAATTCTGGGTTGAAAGTTATTTTTACTCAATATCCTACAAGACACCCTTCTTCTTGGTTTTAGTTTCAGTGTTGTTGAAAAATCTTATATTGCTCTGTTTCCTTCTCTTGTTTTCTTATTTTATTTTGAAAAAGTTCAAACCTACATAAAAGAAAAGAAAAAGCAACACCCAAATATGACATACCTAGATTCATTATTATTATTATTATTTGTTTTTTGAGAGAGGTTTTTGCTATAAGGAGCGTGCGCTCACCAGAAAGACAGAGAGAGACAGGGAGATAGAAAGCAAGAAATCACCCCCAAGGGGGAATGACCATGCCGCACCCCCTTCTCCTCCATTCTCCTCTCGGGATCTTGGGCACGCAAGCACACACACCTGGCATGAGTTTAAGCCACCAGGTCTGAGACTCGAACTGCGGTCCACTACATGGGAGTCCAGCGACATAGCCATTATGCCAACTGCTGGTCTCAGATTCATTATTGTTAACAGTTTGCCACATTAGCTTTCTCTGTTCTCTTTTCTCTAATTCATACACACACACACACATCTATATTGTATAATTTCTTTATTAAACATTTGAAAGGTGTAAACATCATCATGTTTCCATCCTAAATATTTCAGCATGGTTCTTCTAAAAATAAGAACGTTCTCCATTTCCCACCATACATTGTTACAGCAGGACATTAAACACTGATACAATAAAATACAATATAGAGGTCATATTCAAATGTCCCCAAATCATCTTTTTTTTTTAAAAAAAAGAGAGAGAGAGAGTTTTGCTATAGAGCATATGCACTCCCCAGAGAGACAGACAGAAAATGAGAAATGACCCCCCAGGGGGGATGGTCACGCTGAAGTCCCTTCTCCATTCTCCTCTTTGGATTTTGGGCATGTGCGCACATGCACCCATCATGAGTTTTAAGCCACAGGATCCAGGGCTCAAACCATGGTCAACTACCTGGGAGTCCAGCAATGTAACTATTACACCATTTTCTGGTACCTCAAATCATCTTTTATAACTGCCTTTCTTTCTCTGTTCCAGGACTGAATCTAGTTCCTACTACCAGATTTTTAAATTTTTAGACCAGAGTTTATTTTTAACACCTATCATGCTGTACATTCAGAGGGAATAGATTCCAGAAGCTTAGGCTCCTTTCCATTGGTTCTCACAAAGTATGCTTCTCTGGATGGAGCAAGCTGGCACTTCAGTGGAACCCAGGTACCTCTTTCTTTGACTCCCTTCTTTTTTCTGGTTATTTTCCTTCACACATTTTAGAAAACTATCTCTGCACTTAGAATGCTTAATATGCTCAGTACACACATTAATTCTTTCGGCAAGAATCTTGTCTTTAACTTGTTTGTTTACAACAATGCAAACAGCATGCTGGGTAACATTATAGACTCTTCTAGTTTTGCCATGGTAACATTTGTGGGACATTTGCTTTTGAACAGTACCCATTCCCTTGATGTCTACAATATCACCTTTCTTGTAGATTCTCTTATATATTGCAAATAAATAAATAAACCACCAAAAACACTCCATGTTTACTAAAAGGCCTAGAGAACATGTATCGGGTACCTCTTTTCTTTCCCTTTGTATTTGTCATTTTGGTGAGTTACTGGAAGATGGTTGTTCTGGCCAAAAGGCCAGATTTATTTATTTTAAAGGATACTGCTCATTCCCTGCCTATATCCTGAAACTCTTCAGTGTGCTCTGGCCAACTTCTAGCTGCCAGTATCCATATCCCTGTGCCTGAGGGCTTTCCTCCCCCAACTACAGGTTATTTGACTTGATTACCCATATTCTGTGCTTCCTCATCTCCATATCTCATTTCCGCACATGTGGAAACTCTCAAGTTTATTTTCTCTTCCAGAGAATAAGCCTCTACTCTCTTGCTGATGGTGTTGGAGTGGAGAAGGAAGGTGTAGTTGCCTGGGTACATAAAGTGGGGAAGAGGTAGAAGTTTAACCATTCTGCATATAGAGTTTCAATCAATGGGCCATTTCAGTCTTGCCTTGCCCTGCCCCCACCTCCTGTGATATTTATGTCCTGTTCTTGGTTTCCCCAGGTTCTTTCATCTGGTTAACTTCCTACTGGCACCTGGGACATAGCTTCTGCTCTTTACTGCATCAAATACTGTTTCTCAATCTGCTTTTTACATTCCACAATTTTACTGAAATCTTTTATTATGGTCTCCTCTTTAGTTTTCTTTGTTCTTGTTTATACCTTTGAAAAATTCCGTTGATAAAGAGTTTCCAGACAAAGAGGAAATAGAAGCATATGATCAATTTGCCATAATCTCTGAAACATACTTTAAAAAATTTTTATTGAAGACTATTTAATACCTGTCATGTACCAGGTGCTTGAGATATGCAAATCACAGAGAGTCCCTGGGTTTACAAAGTTAAGAGTCTAGAGGTGAGACATTAATGCATGCCACTTTACAAATTGTGATCAGTACTTTCAAGGAAAGTTTGGTTTTCTACACTTAAATGGAAGACCTGACTTAGTTTAGAGGAGTTCTAGATTCCCTGAGAAGTGATGTTTGAGATTGAAGGATGAATAGGAGTGGATAAAGAGGTAGAGTGGAATTTGGGGTTTGGTAAAGCATTCAGGACAGAATAATGTACAAAAGTCATTTGGTGGCATGAAGCATAGTTTTTGCAGCGAGTGCAGAATGGGAGGAGAGTGATGGTGTGAGATTCAGCCAGAGACAAAGGCAGGGATCAGAACAGTCTGTTCCACAGTTCACAAACCACACTGAGGACCTTGACTTTAGCACAATGTAATGAAGGCCACTAAAGGGATTTTTGAGTTGGTGTTTTGGGCTAGCCAGTGGTGTGGGGGTTAAGGATGCTAGAATCCACATGGCCGACTATGTAGTTTGAGTCCTAGACCTGGCAGCTTGAGAAACATATTGAGCTCCTGTGTGTGCATACCTCAAATCCCAAAAGAAAGGAGAAACATGGGAGAAGAGATTGTGTCATGACCATTTCCATGGAGCAGGAGGATTTCTTCCTTTCCCTCTTGCCCTCTCTGTCTCTTTCCAGTGAGTTTGTGAACCGTCTGGAATTATTATTATTTTTTAAAGAAACAGAGTTAGTGTGATCTTATTTATATTTTTCAAAGACCATGAGATGAAGAATAGCCTGGATGTAGAGGACAGTGTGGATGTAGGGATTCCACAGAGGACATAGTCATTTAGTTGAGAAATAGCGGTAATTTACCCCAGAGTGTCAGAAGTGGAGTTGGAGAGATGGATATGCCAGGTTGTGGGATGGATTGGATTTGGGGAGTAGAAAAGAGGGCAGCACAAGGATGACACCTATGTCTTATGTCTATGGAACTGAACAGATGATGGTACTGGGAGAGTAGGAAACTGGGAAAAAATTGGATTTAAGAACTAGAAGATATAACAGAGTTGTCCATCAACAAAGGAGTGATCAATTAGATTGTCACAGAAGCAAAGTTGGAGCAGCCATCGCTTTGACCAATGGAAAGCCAGAAACAGACTACAGAAGAAGAAGGTTAGCCATGATTCTAGAAAATAGGGTCAGACTCATGATCATGGACTGGTGGTCAATAATAGAATCTGCTAATAAAATCCCAATCCAAGTCTGGAGAGGATAGCATTGGAGGAGGTGGCTATGGAAGAAAATGTACAGATATTAGGTAAACTGATCCTTTTCAGACTTGAAAACAGTTTCCAAGAGAAGCCAATCATTTTTGAAGGGGTGCATCATCCCAAGTGACCACCAAAAAGAATCAAGTCAGCCTTCAACACTGAATAGAGATTCAGGTGAGATCTACCTGACACCATTTTTATTGGAAAGTGGGTTAGTTTGGCTCCTGCACAGGAAAGGGGCCATGGGCTTCAGTAAATTCTGGTTCTTTAAGTGGGTAACCTGGTTACCTGTCAGTTTTAAAACTTCTACTTTCCAGGCATAGCCCTACTGTAGTCCACCCTCTATCACTGTATATCTGACAAGGTTTATGTGGGAATAGAGCGGGCCCCAGATGGCTCAATGAATAAGCTATAATGAACTAATTGCTCACAGAGGTGGGCAGGGTTAAGAGACATATGATGGTGAGACTCTCTCTCCATCTCTGGGCCTAAAGGGATGGAGGGAGGGAATGATGTTACTAGATTCCACCAAAGCTAGGTCTAGGGAGGAGGTGGAGGTGAGCATAGAATATTAGAGAGACAATCCCAGAGGAGGAAAAAAGTGGGGGAAAATACTCTAGCTCTTGTTTCCTGTGTTGGTTTCCATCTTCTATGGCTCAAACCTACTTGGCAGCCAGCGGGCAAAGAAGTCCAGGCCATTGCCATACACAGGGGTCAACCTCCTGGGCAGGTTGAGAATGAAGAGGGGGCTATCTTAGTCCGGTATTACATTGCTAACAGAAGTACATGAGACTGGGTGATTTATAAAGAAACAAGGTTATTCAGCTCACAATTTGGAGGTCTGAGGTCCAAGGGCCAACCGGTGAGGCTTCAGCATGGTGTGGGGCAGCATTCTGAGTAGAATTTCTGTGTCTAGTTGTAATCTCATTTCCTCTGTTTATATACCTGCCAGAGGTCAGTCATAGCGCCCTGCCTTAATGACATTTTCATATCTAAGGCCACACCAAGGGACAATATGAAGGGATTAGTTCTCACTTAAAACATTTACAGTACAATCCAAGTCCCAACACATGAATTCTAGGGATATACAGTCACCACTCACTAAGAACAAATTCCAAAACATGAACCTTTGGGGGCCAAACCATTATTCAAATCATAACAGAGGCAAATGGAAAACCACTTGAACACATTTTCTTTTTTTTCAAGAGATATTTTTGCTATAGGGTGCATGCTCTCACTGGAGAGACAGAGACAGAGAGACAGAAAGTGATAAATCAATCCCCAGGGGCAGTGGCCATGATGTAATCCCTTCTCGTCCACTCTCCTCTTGGTATTTTGGGCACACATGCACACAACCCAATGTGAGTTTTAAGCTGCCAGGCCTGGGACTCAGACCATGATTGACCATGCAGGAGTCCTGCAACTTATCCGTTACATCATCTTCTGATCCCCACACATCTCCTCTTGAATCACCCTCCTTATTGCCTATTCCTTGCCAGTGCCCATGCCTCTGCTGCTCCTGGCCAAGAGATGCCTTCCACCCAGTGCAGCCTGGATCTCAGGCCGTGCCCAGATCTCACTCTGCACACAAACCTGGCAGGGAGACTCACAAACACTCACACTCAAAATGAGCACAGAAACTTCTCCCAAGGCCAAATAGAAATGACTTTTGGATTACCCACCATTTGGCTGGATTATCTGCACCATTGCTTCCGTCCATTACTGAGTAGAGCCAGGAGGTATCTGGACTGTCCTTGATGTTCCAGGATGACCTTGTGAAGAGCTGATTACAGTCTGTGTGCAGAAAAGATGTTTGACTATCGTTCTTTTTCTCATTCTGGTTTAACAAAGCTTGATCTTTGGCTTGTGGCTGGAACCCATATTGAAGATTCTGTCATTGCTCATGATTTTTCTTGGAAGGCTTGAATTCATATTGAAGCAAGGTTTTCTATTAGCAGAGCTGAAATGCATCTATTAATACATTTGCTTTAAATCTTCCAGGCTCCCAATTTGGTGTTCAGGACCCCTTTCCCATAGTACCCCTCCTTGCCCTCATCCCCTGGCTACACTCTCTCATCCCCAAGCCATACGAAGGACAGATGCTAATACAGTTGCAGGGGACCTTGTGTCAAAGCAGAGAAGAGAGTTGAGGGCAAGATGCTGATTCTGAGGTCAAGACCTGTGAGTGTTTATGGAGAAGCTGCTGATGGGAGTTTGGGCATCTTCATTTGGGCTCTTTGACCTGGCACAGAGAGCATCTGTGTTGGCCATAGCATCCTTTGATTCTCAAAGCCCTAATTCTAGAGACAGACTTCCAGGGCTTCTGGTCTGACCCTCTAGTGCTAATCCTGCCATTTTACATTTCCTAGGCCTTTTCTTTCTATTCCCACTATCACTGGGTTGCATGTAAGTACTAATGAGCTCCCTTTTACAATGAGAAAACTGATGCATTAAGAGGTTAAATAACTTGTCCAACAATGCACACCTAAGTGGCCAAACTAGGCTGCTACCCAAAGCAGACAGTACTGCCTCCAGGGACCCCCCCATGGGTGGGCTTTCCCAGGGCTTTTGCTGCTCCCTTCTGACTGTTGGAAAGTTTTCCTGTTGTCTAAGGAAATAGTAAGGCATTAACATTCAGGTGATTTTGCTTTCAAGCATGACTTAGAGAACAAACTATAAATAATTTTGGATATGATTTTTTTAAAAATTTGCTATAGGGTATATGCACTCACCAGAGACAGAGAGAGGGAAAGAAGAGAAAGCACATCCCCGGTGGGGGGGGGTAGATAATCACACTGCAATCCCTTCTTTTCCATTCTTCACTCTCCTCCCAGGATTTTGGGCACACACATGTGCCTGGCGTGTTTTTCAAGTAGCTGGGTCCAGGACTTGGACTGAGTGGCCAGCCATAGGAGATCCAGAGCCTTAACCACCATCCACCCTGGCTGGCCCTGAATATGCTTTATAAAATTGTTTTATTACACTAGAGACTGGGTTAGAACAGAGGCTGGGATTTTTTTTTTTAAATCATAAAGTTAAGTATTTAAAATTCAGAAAAGGTGATCAACAAAGATGCAGGATAAAAACACCTATTTCAAATAGGAAAATATACAAGTTTATAGTAATCCTATTGATGTGGAAATTAATAAGGAAATAAATATGGAATTTATCAACTTTATTCAATAAAATTGAATTGGTGGGGCTTTCGCCACTCACTGTTATAGTTTTCATCATAACTTCCTTACCTTGTCTGTCTCAACCCAAAGGAAGAATCTGGACCCTGTGGGTAACAAATGAACACATCTTGTTAACAAGGAGGCCACGGTCAGGACAAGAAGGGCTGCTTGAATCTTGAGGTGTGCATCTGGGGCTTTCATGCCAACTGGTGTGAAAGCCAAACTTACAGGGTTATCAGAGAGGCTGTGGTGGTAGACCTGGGATTTGCCAAAAGACCTGGGATCTGCTTCAAAGAGAAGCAGTTGGGCTCTGGTGGTGTTTGGAGAGTGAGTTCAAGCCTAGAGTGGGTGGGCTGCGGTTGGAGTTAGGGTTCAGCTTCTTACCTGTATCACTCATGGAGAGCATACTGAGAGACCCGACTTGCAGAAGAAAGGCATGGCAGAGGACTGAGCCGTGCTCAGCAGTGATGGATGGTAGGACATCATTCAGGAACATGGGTAGGAAGTGGCAAGTGGTTCTCAGTCTTGAAAGCTCTAGCCAGTCCTGCAGTAGGGCTCTCTGATTTTTTTTTCCTCCCACCTTCCAGTGACCCCACCTCTGTCTCCCTTGCCAGCCCTCTTCTCACCTTCAGCCTTCTTTCCTTTCCAACTTTTCCCTCAATCTTCATTTCCTTTTGACAGAAAGAAGGAATATGTATTGGCTCAGGTGCTGAAAAGTTCAGGAGTACTGCTGACTTCAGGTGCAGGCTCAGTCCATGTCACCAGGACCCAAGTGCCTTTGATCTCTCCAGCAGGTCTTCTCCATGAGGTGATCTCATTCGCCCAGTGTGAAGATGGGCAGGTAGTAGCAGAAATGCCAGCCCCTGTGTTTTCATATTCAAATCTGTCAGGAAGGATTGAGATTCTTTCTCTGCTCAAATGAACTCTGAAACTGAGTTTAATTTGCTCAGATTTGTATCATGTGCCCATTCTGGAAACAAACTTTATTGCCCAGGGGGAATGTGATGCATTGATTGACCAGTGTTGTTGGAGCAAAGTGCAGAATCAACTTCACCTAAACTATCTGGAACAATAGAGCAAGTGAGACAGAAATGAGGGTTATTGCTGGAAGAAAGCAGATGGTGGATGCCGGAAAGGCAAGTCCTAAGTATCCTCTATAACCCCAACTTCTTCTTACCTCCAAGTCTCCCAACACACTTCTTGGGACTGAACCCTGGCTTTGATTACTTGGCCAGTGTTCTTGGGACCTGTCCTAACCTCCTTGAAGAGGAATCCATCACGTGGTCTACTTACTATAAAAATTAGTACTAGATACTACAGAAATAATGCCAAATACTTTTCACTAAAGGAGAGGAGATATATATATGGTTGTTGGAAAAGTCATGATGCATGTTTTGCATAGAAAAAATGGACACAATCTCCTTTTTTGGGGGCCGGCTTCCCAAGAGCAGAAACTTTGAATGTTTCACAATTATGGTCAGAGGAACCAATGAAGACCTTGTAGTGGGTCCTTGTCTTCCTACTTAAAGATGTTATTGGAGAGTTTACTGGAACTTGGAGCTTTGCTATTCCTTATTGGGTGACTGCAAGGCTTCTCTTTTACCCCTAAGAGTCTGGGGTAAGGCCAAGGGTCATGCCTCAGCAGACTTTAAGCTTTATATGATTTTACTTTCCAAAATGCAAAGCTTATTTAAAGTGGGTTCCATGGGAGCTAGCAGGAGAACTTCCTGCCTGTCCCAAGGGCTGAATGACAATGCTTCCATGGAAATGTGGACACATTCCTTTCTCAGACTTTTAGGCCTGGAGAATAGGGACCATCTCTTTTGCATTGTGTTATCTTCAGCACCTAATGCAACTTGGAGTATTGCCTATAAAACACTTTTCTGGAATACATGCAAATTTGTGGTTTGACTAAAGGGAGTCTGGCCCTCTCTGGTGTTAGCAGACCATCACTGATTCTGCATACTTTGTAGCTTAATTTACATGTCCTTCTCCTTGTGGGGTCTTGAATTGCTGCAAGACATTGATCAAACACTATTTGGTTTGCCAGGACTTCTATTTTAAAAAAATCTTTACATTTTTTTCTTGCCCACAATAGCAATGTATGTTCATCACAGAGATTTAGAAAAACCCAATGAAGAAAAAGAAATAAATCATTCAAAATATGTGTACAACCTGCCATTTTCCCCCATGAACATATGTATATATTTTTACAAAAATCAAGATCATTGTGTACATACATTTACCTTTCTTTTTGCCTGAACAATAGGATAGAAATATATTTTCTATCTGTATTTATGTAATTCATCTATATTTTTCATGACTGCATTGAGGTCAAGTGCATTTACATTTCATTTATTTATTTATTTATTTATTTATTTTTACTTCTCTCTCTCCTGTAGTGAGCAGACTTAAGGATAAATCTTTGTTCAAGTACATGGGTATTTTTTGGGGGGTAAATTCTCAGACATAGAATTGCTAACTCATAAATGATAGACTTTTAAAGGAATTTTGGGGTTATTGCTACCAAATTACTCCTTGCTGCCAGTATAATTTTTTTTTTTTGAGAGGTTTTTGCTACAGGGTGCGTGTGCTTGCCACAAAAACAGAGAGACAGAGAAACAGAAAGTGAGAAATCACCCCCCAGGGGGAATGGCCATGCCACAATCCCTTCTCCTCCATTCTCTTTTGGGATCTTGGGCACACACATACACACACACACACACACACACACACACACACACGCCCAGCGTGAGTTTAAGCCACTGGGTCCAGGACTCGAACCCCGGGAGTCCGGTGACATAGCCATTATGCCACCTGCTGGTCCTATCAATAGTAATTTCTTAATTCTTAGTCCTGATGTTAGCTCTGGCAGTACCACTAGCAATACCTGGAAAACTCCTGGCTGCAGTGTGATACTTGACCACCAACCTTTATGGTTGAGACTTCCTGCAATAGTGACTCTTTATTCCAGCAGATAAACTTGTCTTTAAGGATCTGATCCTTCTTACTGCTGTTTGTTCAGATCTCTTTTAAAACTGGGATGAATGTGGTTTTCAACTTGAGATTGTACTTAACTCAAGAAGGCAGTGCCTTGCATCTGTCGCTTCATTACCCAGCTTTCATTCTTATTGGTTTCTATTGGTTTCCCAATGGACATTCTGTCCCTGCCTTTGCAAGGGCCTGTAGATAAGGACTCCTTTACCTGAGAGCAAGACTTCTCTGTAGAGGCGAGTATTATTGAGCACTTCATCATATGAGACTATTGCAACCACAGAAATTATTTTACCTAGACAATTGCCTGGTCTCCAGGGATGGCCATGGAGATTTTTCTAGGAAGTGAATTGAGGTGTTTGAGCAAGGTGTTATAAACCTAGAACTGACCATTATTTGTGGCCTTTTCAGGTACCAGCAACAATTGGGCAAAGTAGAAGATGCTTGCTAGAATTTTCCTGGGCTATCCATGCAAGTCACAGTTGCCCTGGCCAATGGGAACAAGAGCTAATATGCTCTGAAGATCCTAATTGGCTGATGGCACAATTACGTGCCTACTATTTTAAGGCTGTGTTTCTAGCCCCGCTTGGCAGGCTTTCTTGAGACATCTGGCAACAATGATCAGAATGCCTCTTTTTTCAAGGAGGCTCACAATCAATTCATCTATGAACTCACAAGGACAGGCTCATTTAGTAGAGCCAACATGTTTCAAAGAAAAGTATATTTTTCATTAACTGGCCTCAAAGCAGTAATTACATGTTCAGAGAACACAGTAAAAATTTATTTCTAAATATTTGGCAGTGAAAGGTTGAAGGCACTGTGTATGTGTGTGTGTCCAACATGTTGCATGTGTTTTAAATAAACCCAGCATCTTTCCCTCTAAAAGGAAGCAGGAAATACAATTGTAGACTTTGAAATTTAATTTTTAGCAACAGGATGTGTTTCTAAATACCACTAACATATCAAAAGGAAAATGTATAGTTAAAAGCTTTAAAATTGTTATCAAAGCAATTGCAAAACAAATTAGGTACTTTTAATTTTCTTTCTTTCTTTCTTTCTCTCTCTCTCTCTTTTATTTTTATTTTTTTTCTTAGGATTGTAGTGTCTGAACACTGAAAACCAAATTTCCACTCAGGCTCAAAAGCAATGACAGTGTCTTTGCATGAGATGCAGCTGAACTTGGCTGCTCCCCCCGATCTGATTCACAGTTTATAATCACAGTTATCACAGAACCATTAAAAGCCTATTAACTTGAATTCCCACAATTCCTTGAGGGCAAGGGCAAACAGAGAGCAAAATAACTTTGAATGTAAATGTAACACAACATTTGAAAGGAGAGACTCTCTTTTAATTATGCCATTGAAGGAAGATGTCTTATGGAAGCATCTATCCTAGCAGATGGCTGATGAAAGAATACAACACGAAGTCTAAGATGCTTGGGATATTATGAAAATTATTTATCTGAGAAGAGACTGGTAAAGTGTAGGGAGAGGGTCCAGACCTCTTTGTGGGAAAAAAATAGAGGACAAGTTAAAATGTGTAACTGTAGGGATCAGCAGGTTGCCTGGTGGTTAAGGTGCTGGATTCCCATATGGCTGTCTACAGTTCAAGTCTTGGACCAGTGGCTTGAAAATCACACCAGGCACGTGTGCATACATGCCCAAAATTCTGAGAGGAGACTGGAGGAAAGAGAATTGCAGCATGGTCATATGTCATATTGAGCAATATGATAGAAATATTTTTCTGTGTAATTCATCTATATTTTTCATTGACTGCATTTGAGTCATTTATATTTTAAGTTCATTTATATTTTAATTTCTTCTTTTTTTTTTTTTAACCTTAGTGAATACTGTAATGACCAGACTTAGGGATAAGTCTTTGTTCCAATACATGGGTATTTTGGGGGGTGAATTCTCATTTTCCATCTCTCTGTCTCTCTTGGGCTAGTGCATGTGCCCTATGGCAGAAACCTAAAATAAAAAGTATAACTGTTAGTTAGGTTGACTGGACAAACACTGTACCGAATCAGCCTGAAAACAATCCTCAGCCACATTAGGTGGAAGCAAAAGCCCAACAAATATTCAAGCTATTGTTATGTGAGAAATTTGATTTCATGTTTTTCCACCCTTCAGCGCCTTCACTGACATTTCCCCTAACAATGCTATTATGTGCTATACCAGTAAGACAGTGCAGTCAATAAGCTGTCTTTGTGACTTCAGATAAAATGGAGTGTTCTTATCTCACCACAGAACAATTAGATGCATCAAATTATTCTTTAAAAGTCATATGACGGGGAGCTGTGTGCATACCAATGATGGAGTCTGGTCCCAAATCTCTGAGTCCACCATGGTGAGTAAAGGTTTTCATATTGAGATGCTGTCACTAAATGGTCTCCACATATACACTCCTTGTAGCTGGATTCAGACCTTACCTCACCATTTGTAAAGGAATATTGGAATCACCTGGGGAGGGAAAGCACTTTCTCTCTGCTGTCTGAAATAACTAATTTCAATCCATCTACCCTCACCTTAAATGAGTTCTTCCTGCATGAATTACCCACATTCACTGCCCAGCTTGATCTCATTCCCGCAATGGATAAAGCAAATGACTCAGTCCAGAGGGAGTGGGTTATTGACTAAGTGCTTAATTAGGCGCACAGCCCTTATGTGGTCATTCTTGTACAGTCAAAACGACTGGACCGTGGCATGGCAAAACCATGAATTTGGTTTACTCTCATTTGCCTGAGCCACAGTTGAATCAATGGGGCAGCAATCTAAATTAAACATTAAGACAACCACACTGCAGCATGTTTATGTAACTGTGCAAAGAAACAGCATGTGTCTCTGAATCCTCTAGGGGAAAACATTATCCACTTCCCTACTTCCATATTGGGCACACTGGAAGGTGGATGAAGTATCATCTAGAAAGAGTTTGAGCCCTGTAAGGAAAACTTTCTAGATAAATGATGCAGTTTCAGTCTTTTAGCCTCCAACTTTGGCTTCCAAATATTTAAAAGTCTAACAGTACCGTGATCAGTATCCAATTAAAGGGAGCAGGCTGAGGTGAGAATTCAGTTATCTGCAGATGCAAGGTCGAACATGCCCAAGGGATGCCCTCAGTCCACTGCCCTTTCCTGAGAAGACCTGAGGACTGACTGAATATAGGCATGACAAAGGTGTGCATCCTGCTTCTCTGGAGTGGTGCTTCTCAAACTTTAATGTGCACTCAAATCACCAGGGAATTTTGCTAAAATGTAACTTCTTTTTAGTAAGTCGTGGGAAGGGCCCCAGTGTCTGCATTTTTTTTCCTTTTTATTCTTTATTTTTTAAAGAATTATTTTTATTTAACTTTATTTATTTATTTATTTTAATTTTATCAGAGAGGGCAGAGTGAGAGAGAGAAAGGGAGAATGAGAAAGCAAGCTGCCAGGTCCAGGACTTGAACCTCGATTGGCCATGTGGGAGTCCAATGCCCTCAGCCACCATGCTACCTGTTGGCCCCACAGCATGTGTATTTCTAATAACTGCCCCGCCCCAGGTGATGCTGATCCTGCTTGTCCAAGGACCATACTTGGAGCAGCAAGGTTCTAGTGGGAAAGTTCTCTACTTCTCAACCAACTCACATTAAATTGAATAGAAAAAATTTAAAAAAGACAATTGATGTTTTGGTGACAAGATGTCTTAGAAGTCATAGAGGACCCTGAAGGCCATAGAGAACCAACCCGTGTTCCTGTGAGCCAAGGGACACATCTAGACAGGTTTGAAGCCACACCCTGACTGGCTCTTACTCAGGGAATTCTTTACTGGACTAAATAGCAAGTGACTTGCATGTAGAGACAACATAGTGAGATAACCCTACAGTTCCTCTTTGCCTTTTCTTTAAAATTGTGTCTTTTTGAAAAGTGTATCCTTCCATATGACAGAGAAAGAGAGAGAGAGGGAGAGATCATCGACAGGGTCTTCATGCCATAATCTACCCCCAGCCTCAGTCAGCCCGGATTATGGGCACAAGAACATGCATGCACCTTGCATATACAGTCAGCTGACATTATGGGCATGTGCCCATAATCCTGTGACAGGAAGGTTCTGTGACATGAACCCACGACCTTCCCATGTGGTCCAGTTGGATTACCAACTGCGCCACCGTCTGGCCTCAGTCCATTTGCCTTTTCAACGCACACCCTCTGGACAAAATACCCTGGAATGTTCAAAAACAGCAAGAGCAAGAAAGGACAAATTGGTGGTCATCCATGATTAACTGAGTTGATGAACCCTGGCTCCCCGTGGATTTAGAGAAAGTAAAGCCTAGAGCCAGAACTCAGCCCAAGTCTGTCTTTTATGACTTTGTCTTCTTATTATCTTTGTAACAAGGCTCTTTTATTAGCTTGCAATTTCCTGCCAAGTTGATGAAATCTCCATTATGTTTTATAGTACAAAATAAGAGGATAAGGGAGGTTTTTAAAAGGCCAGCAGATCTCTTCCTCGTTTAGGGAACTGCCTCCCTGCTTCTCTCCCTGTGTGGGGCAGAGATGAACTTTCTGTCATGTTCCAAGACAGTGTTCATTTTCTCTTCAGCTGAAAAATAGAGATTTATTTTGCCGTTTTGCTTTGCGATTCTGGAGGCTGGCATTTTCCATTTTAGTGCTCTACACATGTAATTACTGCTGTCTTTTATTCTGTGTTTTCCGAGGACTATCCCATTCAAACTGTGAGAGGACAAAAGCAGCTGTCTTTCCAGGGGGTGAAAACAATAGCATAAAGTCTTCATGTAAACCTCAACAAACAGTGAAGCACAGAAGTGGAGATAGGAATAAAAATTCCAACAAGTGGAGAAACGGAAATCAAACTAAATATTTCCACCTGTCTATTTCAGAATTTGGAGAAGGAGCAAATAAACTCAAAATGCTTGCTGCATTTGAGGATGTTTTATTTTTTAGGCATTTGTCTTCAAAAAGGCAAAGCTCTCAACCGATTCTTTTGTTGTTGCCTGTTCCCTGTGTCTTTGCCTCCTACTGACATTGGCCAGCTGGGCAAGGTCACAGAGGGCAAGGAGCCTGTCCACAGCTCTGGAGACCCCATGGATGACATGCCTCCCTGCTCTTTCCTCCAGCGTTTGTTCTGACCCATGCCATTCTCCATGACATAAAAGCCATTTCTCCCTGCCTCCCACCCTCAGGCTCCTTTCAGTTTCTTGCATGAGCCAAGCTTCTCCCACTATCAAGGTCTCCAACAGGCTGTCCACTTACTTGGAATGCTGTTTCTTTTCTGGGCTCACCAAAGTCATTCTTCATTTCTTTGTCACCTTTCAAATTCGTTTAGGTCTCACTGTCACATGTACTTGGAGCACCCAGTATCTCTGGCAATTATAACCAATTAGTGACTAGTCATGTCTGTCTCCTGTCTCCCGTGCCCTCATCAGTCAGCTTCTTGAGGACTGCAACTGTGTTGACTGCATCCATCACTGGGCACAGTATACCTCGTTAGACTGTAGACTTTGTTGAGTAACCAATTCTCCAAATTATCACTTAACCAAAAGCTTTTCTAAAAATGATTTGAAAATTTTATAATAGCTCATGCTTTCAGCAAGGCCATAAAAAATTCAGCCATTCACTGATGATGCCTTTTGAAATTTGAATATGGGGTGTCACCCAGGTTGGCAGAGTCAAGAGTTTTTGTTTTTTTTTTTAAATAAATGTTACAGTGAGTTTTTACTTTTCAATTCAATACATGTCCTAGTTTATTGTCTTTCAATTAGTCTTACTTGTCTTAATACAGGAATTGTTTTGAGTATGAGAGAAAAAGATGCAGTTAATTTTCCAGATAGTTTGCAACATAGGGTGAAACAAAAAATGTGCTTCACGCTACAGATGCCTGAGTGCCTTTCAAGATGGCATGCAAATGTGCTGTGCATCCATTACAATTTCCATTAGTACCATATGAATCATGTATCATAATAAAAAAGTGCAATTGAGTCACCTCAATTTGGTTGCTATTTGCAGAAAGAATCCAGATTCATCCTTGCAGAGGGAAACAAAAACGTGCTTTATAGTTCAGATACTCGAGAATTTCTCAGGTGGTCAATATTTTATATGCAAATAGATTGACTTTCCTGAAATGCAAGTTTTATTGTCCAGAATTTGTGCACACGAACATGAAAATGTAACCTTTATTATGTGGAATGACAAACTGTAGCATGTCTACGTGTGCATGACCTGAGCATGTGTGTGTGCACTCAGGGTGGACATGTGCAGACACATGTGTAAAAACATTCCTGCAAAGTACTCAGATTTCTGCCACTTTCTCTGCTGCAAAAGAGAGCAAATCACTAATGAAAACAAGAATGGCATGCTGCTCTGGCAATGCAAATGAAAGAAATAGGCACATTTACCTTTCATAAAATCCTTAACACTTTGGATATAAAAGATCTCAAGTTCTAGGGCCAGCAGGTGGCATGGAGGTTAAGACCCTGGATATCACATGGCTAGCTGCATGGTTTGAGTTGAAAATCATGCCAAGTGCATGTACATGCATGCCCAAAATCCCAGGAGGAGAATGGAGGAGAATGGGCCATTTCCCTGGGGAGTGATTTCTTACTTTCTCTCTCATTCTCTCTGGCGAGCACACAAAAAAACCTAAAAACAGAAACAAAAACAAAACCTCAAATTCAACATACACAAAAAATGTTATATCAAACAGCTCAATGGAAATAATTTTCGATTAATCGTTACTTGGAAGTACTGATAATTGGATGTGTTACTATACTTGTGAAGTGCTGTCTATAAAGAACCAACATTTGGCCATTGCCTTAGCACTGCCTAAAGAAGGCGGGCACATGTTGGATGTGTAGTAATATCTGTTGAGTGATGAAACCATTTTATGTGCTTGGTAGACACTCCCTTGCAGGCCATCATGAGCTGCTGGAGTCTAAGCAGGGCCTAGCTCAAGCAAAGGCACAAAGCAGGACTGAATTTGATCCTCTGGTGTCCTCCAGCTTTTGTGATCTGAGTACCGAGCGCTAGAGGACTTGTCTTCAGAATGGTGGGTCACAAAGTGCAACCCAGTAACTCAAACCTCTGATTATAATAATATCAACAATGAATAGCCCTATCCCAAACTGTGACTGAGAAATGCTAGCTGAAGAAAAATTGAATTTCATTTTTCTTGGACAGATTTCTTTATTCAGTTTTGATTTTCTTGGACACATTTGTTAGAATTTTAAACAATCATTCAAAAGGGGAAAATTGAAATATACCTTTACCAGTGATCATATACTTTGTTTAACAGAGCATGAGACTAAATGCAGAGGAGATGCAAAATATATTTCAAAATGAGGTTTCAGTTCTAAAAGATTTTCTGCTCCACTGGTGGAGACAGAGTGAATGCACATGAAATACTGTGCTGGAAATGGCACTGTTTTTAGGTTTTTCATTTGGTTTGCTCCCTTCTTTGGTCTCGGGGCTCAGGGGGAGCAGCATTCTGCACTGGCCCATCACCTTCGCTTACTTGCTGTTGCCTACTTAGTTTCCACCGGTGAGGACCACTGGGGTAGCTCATGATGCCAATCAGTTGGCTTCTGCCTACAGGAGCTCACCTTAGAGAGGAACTGTGGCTAAGCATTTAAAAAGGCAAGCCCTGTTTTATGCAGATTAAGAAAAGGAAATGAAAAGGAATCCTTTTATAAAGGCACTGCCCTATAATTTAACAGATTAAAGGCAGTGCAATAGAAATGTTTGATGCTGAACTGTTTGAACTTGGTCTCAGTACATCTGGTTCCTGTTTGGCTTGCTATTCATTAGCTGTGTGACTGTGGGTAAATCATTTCACTTCCCTGAGACTCAGTTTCCTCATCTGTAAGTGGAGATAATTACTAACACTCACTTCAGCTTCAGGCATTGTCCCAGCAGGGACACCGAGATAGGAAAGTTAATTGATGGGTCTTCTCTCAGAGTTGTGAGTAGGGTGTCAGGAACTGAAGAGGGATCTCAGGGAACTGCAGCTCCCTGAGATCAGCAAGAATGAGATTTGTCCACCCCTAGGTCAAAGGAGAGGAAGATGTTAATATGCAATCTATGAAGTAGGGAAGGGAATGCCCAACAGGAGCTGTGACTGTTAAGTATAGAAATAGAGTTCCTTTCTGGGGCACCAGAAGATGGCGTAATGGCTATGTTGCTGGACTCCCACACAGTTGACTGTGGTTTGAGTCCCAGACCTGGTGGCTTAAACTCACACTGGGCATGTGTTCATGCCCAAGACCAAGAGAAGAATGGAGAAGAAGGGATTACAGCATGGCCATACCCTCTTGGGGGTGATTTCTCACTTTCTGTCTCTGTCTCTCTCTGTTTTTCTGGTGGGTGCACACACCCTATAGCAAAAACCTCTCCAAAAGGAAAAAAAAGAAAAAGAAAGAAATAGAGCTCCTTCCATATTATGGCCTGGTAGGAATAAAACCTGGGAGGTCAATACTTTGACCAACAGGTCTGTTGGAGCCTATTGTTCATATCTCTTCTCAGCTTCTCTTTAGTGATGTTAGTAGCTTGAAATCCACATTGGTAAGAAGTATTTACACCATGGAAATTGGTAAACACTACTGCAAATTAGTATTTTTTTTTCCTCCTGGAGAGCTGGTTGTTAACATTTACCAGCACACCACTATGTTGATCTATCTCCTTGCTTTTCCAATTCCCATTGGTACTTCCTCTCGGATAAATCCAACCATAGCCAAAGGATAAGAGATTAGGGAATTGTCTTTATAGGTCGGATTCCAGGATGCAGAACAGAGTGAAAATGAATGGAGAATGAATGGTGGTGGTGGTGGTGGTGATAGGATACATAGAAAAGGAAAATAATCATCACATCTCTTAGAGTTGTTGTGAAAGTTATAAAAATGAACATAAAAGTACTTAATAAAGATTAGAGTGTTTTTCATGTGTGTCATTCTTTATCTTTACAAAGTAATGTTTACAAAGTATTTCTAGAGTCCCATGTAACCTCAACATGGAGCAGTAGCTGGCATGTTCTGTCCTCTTCTGTCAATTTATGCTAAAGGGAGCAAAGTTAGGCTTATCCTCATTAGCATTCAGGGAAATTCAGGTTTAGATGAGGAAGCACTCATCAGGGTGGGCTCCTGGCTATGCTGCCAGAGGTGCAACAATTCTCTTGCAACTGTGATACCAAAAGTCTGGTGGCAAGGAGAGAGAAGGAGAAGGTGGTAGCAGCCTACTTTTTGACATTAGGGAGCTCTAGGCAGGAAATCCTGTTATGTGAGTAATAAAGCCTCTCTGGGTCTCTGCTACCAATTGACAAAACCAGATGCACAAAGATACAGTGCATCTTCAACTTCACCAGTTATTGCTGACTGCTCTTCAAAGTAGTGATATCAGTGTACACACCTAGCAGCAGCACAAAAGAGTCCTGTTGTTTTGCAACCTTGCCAACACTTGGTATATTGATTATAATCAAATTTGGCCAGGACAGGAAACCAAAAATAACAGGGGCTGAAAGACCATAGGCATTCATTCAAGTCCAGAGGTAGGTAGTCCAGGCTCAGTGTTGCAGCTCTGCTATACAGGGTCCTCAGAGATGGCACTCTCTCCTGCCTGGTTCCACTTTGCCAGCCCCAGGGGTAGGTGGCATCTGCAGCTGAGGCAGCAAAGTGGAGGGAGGGAAGAAGCAAGGAGAGGGCACGACCCAGTGCATTATACTGGACCAATCCCAAGTCCCTTCTCTCTCATGAGCAGAACTTCAGCCACATGACCAAACTTCGCTGTGAAGGGAGTTGAAAATTAGGCTCTGGGCTGGTGGGATCATTGCCCAGAGAAATGTTCTATTACCATGGACGAGACAGAGAATAATATCAAATGTCAACCCAAAGGCTGCACCTCTGGCAGCATAGCCAGGAGCCTACCTCTGGATCATCAGTGCTGGTAGAGAATGAGTTCCTCTAGTACTACCATGGCAACTCTGGTTAGCATACCAGGGAGACAACTGGAGGAGCTAGGGATGAGGATGTGAATTTTTAGCAAAAGAGAAAATTGGTCAGATTCTCTCATAGATGTTACTCTTATTTTCACATGACATAACCAAGAGAATTGGCAAGATTTGGCATTTTAAAAAAGAGAGAGAAAAAAAGGAGAAAGCACATTTACTAAGTAGAAGTGAGGAAGGAATTTGTCTCCAGGCCCAAAGAGAAAGGCCAGGTTTCAGGAGCAGCCTTTGGCCTCCCTAAGGCCAGATGGTCCTTGGAAATGTGCATGAGCTTTGGAGTTGTCTCATGACATAGGCTTGACTGCTCCAGCCATTGGCTGTGTGACCCTCATTCCTCATTCGTAAGTGTCAAAGGTTGTCATGGAGAATGAATAAAAACATATGGGACAGCCATAGTGGTACAGTGGGTAGGGCACTAGAGCCACATGGGGGGCCATGTTGACTTCAACATAGTGGGCATACCCTGTGATTCTAGTTAGCAAGGGGGAAGGATTTTGGCATAGTGAGACCCTGTCAAGGGTACTTCTTTCTTTCTCTTGAAGAAATGAACTTAAAACAAAAATGATATGGAAGTGTTTAGTTTAATATAGTTTCTGGCGTATAATTATTCATGAATGTCACTTCCTTGTGGCCATGCAGTTGAGAGCACCTATGAATGAGTTTCACAGTTGGGTCTGAGTTGGGGCACAGAAGCAACTATGGGAGGAGAGGATAGAGGGATTGCGTCCTGGGCACAACAGTGTTACTGATGTGGACAAGGTCATTCCTTAGGCTAGGACTCTTATTTGTTTGAAAACTAGGGCAGATTATTACCATGGAGATATCCAACTCAAATATTGGTTTGAGAATGTAGAGGGTACAAAAAGTTTATTATTATCCCATGATTTTCTCACCTGCTTGAACTGTTCTTGGAGCTTCTTCATCTGGGACCTGGTCACTGTCTGCTTTACACTTTGGGGAGCTACAGCTACAAGGAATCAGTGGTAAGAATTCCCAATGAAGATTCTCCATCCATTGTGATGAATAAGCTCCATTCCACGACAACAGTGAGCACCTGCACTCCCTAACTTCCCCTTTCAGTAGAGGCTGATCAGAAACGAGGAGTAAGAGTAGCTTCCTAGATGTGTAGAGCTAACGAGGCCATGAAGAGGTGAGGGAATCAACATCAGCCACCTTCAACTTCCTGAAGAGAATGGCCAAAGGGAGACGCTTCAACCCACCTTTAGACAAAGATGGAAAATGGGTAAGAAAGATAGTGCCATCTAGTATCTTTTTTATGCCACATAGGTGTGATCAAGGACCCAGAACTGAGTTCATATCCTGCTTTTGCTACTTACTATAGTATGCCTTTTGACAAATCACTGCATTCAGCCTCAATGCCTTCATTTGTGTTGCTTGCTCTACATTTTCATTTTCTATAAAATCTATCTTCTAGAAATATATCTTCTATATATCTTCTAGTGTATATATATATATAATATTATGTTCATTATTTGTCCCCCCTTCACTAAAATATAAGCTCCAGAAAGAATGTGATACTTGTCTTTTACATTTACTAATGTGTCCCCAGTGCCTGAAATAGGATATGTTGCATTGAAGGCACTCTACAAATACTCGTTGAAGAATTAATATTATACTAGAAACACTTAAACAAATTGCTGTCATCACGTGATCTGATTCCCTTCATCCCATCAGACTATGAATAGGAAGAGTCCAGGAATGCACGCTGACCCATCTCAGTCATTTGCTAACTTTCCCTTTCCAGCCTCATGTTCTTCCCGAGACTTGTTTTTTGTGGTATCACTTACAAAGCCCAGTGGGATTTATCACTCTTCTGCCATCTTCAAGAAACATTTGAGTCACTCCTAAATGGGAGGTCTTAGCCTTGTTGCCCTGAGCACTTTTCTTGTTGGCTCTTCCATGTGTATATCTCATGCACTGACAGATCTTTTCCATTTCTAATTTCTACAGTTTATTCACAGAAGGAATGTTAAGGGGGAATCACAGCCATCCACTGCTGCCCGCATCTTCAGCCATTCATGATGAGAGAGGATGAAAGAAAAACCTGGGATTACCCTCTTTTAGGGCAGCAGTTTGCAGAAAACTATTGGCATGTTAATGTTTCAAAAGAAATTGGAGAAGAAGAAAAGACCTTAGCAAATTTGGGTCTGAAGCTCTAGAAGTGTGGACAGAAGTGTGACTAACTTAGTCTTTCTAAATCTCAGTTTCTTTAACTAAGTGGGAGCATATTCTACCAAGGTTAGAGGGCTGTTGTAGGGATTAATGAGATAATTCATCCCAAAGTGCTCAGTATAATGCAGAGCCACATAACCAGCATTCAATGCTTGCCAACTCTAATATACATGTTTATATGTATATAAATGTTATCTCTATAAATATGTACATATGTTTTATATATGTGTGTGTATATAAATATGTATATACATAAGACATTTTATACACACACACACACACATACACACAAAATATCTACCCTACTTCATTCCAGAGAGATTTAAAGGAATGCGTAAAAAATATGTTTTAAAATAAAAGCCTGAGACTGTCAGGAAAATATATAACATAGATACGTAGGCTATAATAACCTATATGGTAGATATTTGGGTATGAAATTTGACTCTGAGTCCCCTGGCAGCCAAAGTAAAGTGGGAAATAATGTCAACTACATAATGTAGATAGCCCATGAAGACAAAAACATGTTTCTTAGACTAAGTAATTTCCCCTCTATAACCTACATACTAGTTAGAATTGTGTTTGACTAAATATAAAAAGTTGGAAACAGTGTCTTAATAAGGTTTAATATTTTTCAATAACAATAAAATATAGAAGTAGTGAGTCCAAGGCTATCTAGCTTCTTAAGGGAGATGAGGCTTAAGGTTTTTCAGCCTTCTATTCTATTGTCCTTACTAAAGGGGTAGTCTATCTCTAGGCAGTTAAGTCCATAACCCAGGTAGGAAAATAAAGGCAAGCCATCTCTGCAGTGCAGCAGTTAGACACTACATAGAGGAAGCTATATCCCAAAGGTTCTACCAGGATGTAAGTTCTGACTCCAGTAGCTTGAGAAACACAACAGGCATGTGCACATACCCAGGATAAAGGATTGTGGTGTGACCAGGCCCCATGGGGGGAGGAGTGCCTTCTCCTCTCTCCCTCTATCTCTTATGCATGAGCATGTACCCTCTGGCATTAGAAATAAACGGGGCGGGGGCGGGCAGCAAATGGCATAGCGGTTACATTGATGGACTCCCACATGGTGGACTGTGGTTTGAGTCCTAGACTTGGTGGCTTCAAACTCATGCTGGATGCTTGTATATGTGTACCCAAGATCCTAGGAGGAGAACAGAGGAGAAGGGATTGCAGCATGGCCATCCCCCTTGAGGGGTGATTACTTGCTTTCTGTCTCTCTCACAAGTGCTTGTACCTTATAGCAAAAATCTCTCCAAAATAAACAAATAAACAAACAAACAGAAAATAAAAAGGGGGAAGATCAAAAGGGCCAAAAGACACCTGTCAGCTAAGTCTGCTCCTTTTTATCAAGAAAGCAATAGCTTTCTCAGGAGCCCTGTCCCACAGACTTCTGCTTCTGTCTCATTGGATCAGGTGGCCAATTTAGCTGCAAAGGAGTCTGGAGAGGTATTTTTAAATCAACCACTTTGCCACTGCAAATCAGGTCCTGTTATAAGGGAGAATGCAAGAATTAGCATTTCATAGGTAGAAATTTCATTTCCTCCTTCTATCAAGAGCCCAGGGATATAGCCTACTCCCTGGGTTTTAGGTAGAAAGGCAATGTCTCCTAAGTTTGGCTTAAGACTGGCATGAATCCTTTCTTCCGTCAGCACCTATGAGCATAAAAAGAATAGTGCTGATCATGAAGTTTCCCAAAGTAACTTGTAGATGAGTTGGGAAAATTAAAGAAATTGTTGGCTTTGAGTCAGCAGCAGCCATTTGGGAAGACAGTAATTGCCACATTAGAGGTGACAGTCATTTTGCAGTTGACCTTGCTGGTTGTAATCTGCCCGTTGCTGGGTAGGAAAAGCTTTTTCCATACACTTTCACCTTCCTATTTAATATTTCAGTCATTGAGTGATTGAATGCAGCAAAAATTTCACCGCCAACTAGTTAAAAAGCTATATTTCACGGTTACAATATCTAACAGAAGGGTTTATTTCACAGCTATCATGTTATAGCCATTAAATATATATTTTAAAAGAGTGAAATTAAAATGCTAGAGTCATTTTTTTTTACAGCGATTTAGTCCATAGACTTGCTGAATACAAATGAACTCAAGTCAGTTGTCATTTAGCTGGTGAGAGCAATCATTCCTGAGGTTAGGACAACCCCTCCCCACTCTACCTTCAGCCTGACTTTTTCCCCTACAGCTCCCCAGAGAGGAGCGTTGACTCAGTTGAGCTGGAGGAAGGGTGAAGAGAACAGGCTATGAGCCATGAGCCTGAAGACCCTTTGTGTTATTTATAATTATCTCTTAAATATAATAGGAAGCATTTTAAAAATAAAATACAGAATGAATTAGAAATATACAGGTTGACTCTATATTTCTAGGATATATTGTTAAGTGAGAAAAGCAAGGTACAGAGCAGTATGTATAATATGGTCCAAATTTGTAAATCTATTTACATGCATGGATGTGTGTATATGATTATAGGTGAGCTCACTTGTTAATATTGCATATATAAGTGTCTCTATGATGTAGGCAAGGTCACTAATTAATATTGTTATCTAGGGTGGCAGAAGGGAGGGAAAAAGCAACCAAAAGTTATTGTTTAATAAAGAGATATTCTGTGGATGGACATGGCATAGCAGTTAAAACACAATGCTTGGGCCAGCTCAATGGCCTAACAGTTAAGGGAGTCAGATCCCACTGACAATATAGTTCAAATCCCAGCCCCAGAGGCTTGAAAAAGCACACCAGGCACATGTGTGTGCACACCCCAGATCCCAACAGAATGAAGAAGGGATTGCTGCATAACCATGCCCCATTGTAGGTATTTTTTCCATTTCCTTCTCCTTCTTGTCTCCCTCTCTCTGTTTCTCTCTCGTGAGCACATATACCCTCTGGCAAAACAAATATACAAAAAACCTAACACTCTGAAGCCTGACTGAAATGGGAGTTTCTGGATTTGTGTTTGGAGACCTCCCTGAGTACACCAGGTGCATGAATGTCCATGATTTAGGACTGGCTGAAGCTAGGAGATGGGTCATGGTATCAAGCCCGTGTTGAGGGTGATGTCTCATTGTCTCTTTCAGTCATGGAAGAAAAAAATGAATAAATTTGAAAAGTATTCAGAAATTTTAGAAATTACATTTATAATATGATCCCATATTATAGTCATACACACACTCATATACACACATACACACTCATATACATTTGTAGAAGAATATATAAAAAGAATGGTCATACAGGGTTAAGAGTAAAGGGTGATAAGATTTCAGGGAAGTTTTACTTCCTTATGTTTTTTTATTGCTTGAGTTGTTTTTTTATTTTAGGTTTTTGCAGTAGGGTGTGTGTGCCTACCAGAGAAAGACAGAGAAAGGGAAAGTGAGAAATCAACCCCTAAGGGGGATAGCCACGCTGCAATTCCATCTCCTCCATTCTCTTCTTGAGATTTTGGGTACACACACACACATGCCCAGTATGATTTTTTTAAGCCACCAGGTTCATTATTTGAATGGTAGGAGTCCAGCACCTTAACCACCACACCAGCTGCTGGCCCCTTGGTTGAGTTTATAAGAATCAGGAGTATAAGAATCAGCACTACAACTGTAATCAGAAAAAAATATGTTGCTTTTTGTTGTCAAAACCCCCTCAAAAACTATATGTAACATACACACCAAGATAAAAGACATTTAAAAGGTACCAAATGATACTGGCAATAAAGTCTTCCTCCTTCCTGGATCCCCATCCTGAGAGGGGACCCTGTGGCCAGCTTCCTGCATAGCCTTCAAACAGTCTAGGCATATAAAGGCACGTTGGTTTGTGTGGTTGTGTCATTGCCCTTGGTCCTCATTTCTGCTCTCCTCTACCCATAGGCAGCCATTCAGATGTATTTAATGGGAATTCTTCTATTTGGATGTGTTCTTGTAAATTAGTGCCTGCGTTACTTATTCATATACATAGTGTCGGGTTATAGATCTCCTTCTCTTTATTCCATTCAGCGCTGTATTTAAAAGCTCTCTCCATTGTGTCATCTAGTTACTGCTTCTCACTGTCACAGAGAATGTCCCACCAAGTATATGACAATCCTTTCACCTTTTTACATAAAGAGCACCCTACTAAACACACTCTTCTGCAGACATTCATCAAAAGCCATATGAATATATAGTTATATTATGACTTCAGGAAGAACGGAGAGAGAATTGACAGTGTTAACCTATGTCATCATACTCCAAAAGAGGAGGATGAAGGACTGGCTTAAGGCAATGGCAGTGGGTTTAGGGATGAGAAAGGGGACAATTGTAAGCAAAACTAGAATTTGCTAGCAGTTGCGAGCATAATCTGGGTGCATGCATTTTCTCTTTTCATCAAATCTACCCTATTAGGTAGGTATTATAATTCTTATGTTATAGATGAGAAAACTGAGGCTTGGAAAACTTAGACCTTGCAAAAGTTTCACCTTGTAGGAGAGAGAGCTGAAATTGGACTCAAGACCTTTGAATCTATAGCTTATGGTACAACCCTCATATTAGACTTTCTCCTCCTTTGTCGGAATTTTCAGTAAGAGTCTAGTCTTATCTTGTGCCTATTTTAGTTTCTGCTCATTTTCTTCTCCTGGAGACCTTACATCAAAGCTTGCTTTGTCAGGGTAGTTTTTAAAAACTGCCATTTAAATAAAATTGAGTAAGCTACTATGGTTCAAGTGACACCCACCTCACGTATGTACAGAAGCACTCATAGCTCCAGGACCTGAGAGCATGGCCCTCACTGCACGGTTCTAGGGATCTGTTGACTAAAGACGGCTACTTCCCCAAGGCACCCCCTCTTCCTGGGACAGCCTAGGAATCAATTCAATGATTAATTGAATGGGACTCAGAAGGGCCATGTTCTCTTGCCCGCCTCTGAGGGGCGATGCTATGTCCTGCAAATAATCTTCATCATCCTACTCTTTTTGCTTTGTACCTTCTAATCTCTCTTTTGTCCTCTTACTCCTTTTCTATGCTCTATCATCCTACAGTCTCAGTGCAGAGTCAGCTGAGACCCTCACTTCTCATCTTCCCTTTGTCTTAGGGCCTACCTCAGACCTACATTGCTGGATGGTGGTTCAGCCCTGTGAACATGGGGTGGAAGCTTGGCCCCAAGTACCAGAAACTTCCTCACCAGACAGAGATTTCAATATGTCTCCTCAGAATACATCTGCTCACTCTCTAAGGGCCACACCCTCCTTACCAGGTCATGGAAACATTTGCAGGCTCCAGCACAGCGGGGTGGCCCCTGTAACTTGAAACAACCAGCTGCGATGGCTCTGGGCCACTACAGTGTTTGTTGTCTTGGAAAGAATACTTGAAAATTATAAAAATTATGCCATTTCTATTGTATGCCAGAAGCACCCAAATTGCATGCTAATCACTTTACAGAGGAAATCCTGATACTTGGCTTATAGATTCAGATGTGTCTGGTTTTAATCAAGGCGTGTGCTGTTTTTCCAGTTCCCTCACATCGGACTGACATCAAAGACACCAGAATCCATCACATGTGCTATGTTAAAAGAGTCCCATAGTCCTTGTTTATCTCAGCAAATAGAGAGGAAGCTACCACCAATATACAAAGTCCGGGAGAAGGTGAGTCTGAAGCGCTGGCAACAGGTGCATACTTCTGTGGAACTCTGAAGGGGTGGCACTGTTGGCATTTTTGGCCAGATAATTCTTCTTAGTAAAGAACTGGTCATTTGCCATTCCTGGGCTCCTAAAGGCTGGTAGCATCCCTATTTCATACCCTGGTCATTGTGACAACCTCGAATACTCTCCAGAAGAAGCACCCCTGCTCTAGAAAATCAAGTTAGACTCATCTTCAGACAAGAAACAATACCTTTGGTTGCAACTCACATTCATTAACATGCATGTTTGTCTCCCTGGCCAATTTTTGAGTGACTTCAGGGGCTGAGGTGGTATGCGAGAGCAGGCGTTGACCTCACGCCCACCAAACTTACCTGTGATCTTGGGCCAGGGCTCTGGTCTTTTGAGTTCCTTGTTGGTCAGGTGAAGATGTTGGCCTCAAGAGTTCTTTCCAGCTTTTGGTTCTATGAGCTTCTATACTTCTCCATCCTCACCTCCACATAAGGTGTTTTGAAAGAGAATCTTTATGATTTTCAACAAGTTGGCAACAACGTTGAATTTCAGTACTCTGAGCTGACATGCATATCTTATCCTTCAGTACTGGGCTGTGTGCTCCATCTCTGGTAATGGGTGCAAACTGTCTTACTTAGAAGTCACTTTGCCTCATCCTTCTTCCATCCACATTCCAATATCCTGTTCTGAGAATACCCTGGATTCTGACATGAACCTTTTCATCTCTCCCCTCACTCTTTTCCAGCAAGCGGTAAATAACAATTTTCCCTTCTCCATGCATGACAATCGACACAGTTTTGAGAACTCTGGATACTACCTTGACTCTGTGAGTATTTCTCTTTAAATTACTAAGAAATGGAGAGCCGAACTCTGATCTTTGTAGGCATGTTGAAGATAGAGAACTAACCGCAAGATTGGAATGAGGGCAAAATAAAGCAAGACTCATAACAGGTGACAAAAAAAAATGCTTAAAGCTCTGGGAGTTGGATGAAGCGATCCAAGTTTGCTCTACACTTTTGCCTAGGTTTTGTGTCCGTGCTTCCCAAAGTGCCTTCCCATAAACGGTCTCTTTTGTGAACTTTCTTGTAAAGATCTGTCATGGGAACAAGGGGTTGACTACGTGTGTCTCTGGGCTGCAGAGTAAGGGCCCACAAGGAGAAGGTCAGCAGGATGGGTAGCTTTATCATGTAATGAAGGACTTCCCAGGATCTGGACTTGCCTTTTCTCTACAAGTGGTAAATTCGCCTTCACAGGACAATAGTCTGACAGCATCAGTTAGTGGGGGTTGTTAAAGAATACCGAAAAAGCTCTGTGCTCCTGCTTGGTTTCCATCAACGAGCTATGGCCTCATTTAGATAAGGCTCCTTTTTAGTTTGGCTGCTAACTTGTGGCCAGTCACAGCTTCTAGGCTTCAGTCAATCACAGCAGCTAGGTTTCAGTTAATCACAGGCATCCCGCCTTTCAAACTGTGTTAAGACAAGCTTCAGAATGTAACCAACCCAGTTGATTGTCTACCTCATTCCTTCATTTTTGATTTTGTAAGTCACTTTCCTATTCTTGCACACCTCATGTTCCTTTCTGGGAACTTAAATAGAGTGTGACCACAAGGCTACCCAGAGTTGTTCAGAAGTCGGTCTGGGAAACTTCCTGATTTGAATCATTTTAAGATTTGCTCAGTTAAACTCCACTAAATTAAATAGTTTGTATGGTTAACACAATACTGTGTGAAAGAAATATATATATATATATAGCAAAAATTTCTCTTAAAAAAACAAAACAAAAACCAAGAAATATAGAGCAAGCTGTAGGTGTAATTTAAAGTTTTCCAGTAGCCACATTCAGTAAAAAGAAACAGATAAAAATTAACTTTCATAATACATTTTATTTAAACAATGATTCCTCAAATTACCAATTCAATGTGTGATCAATATTTTAAAAATTATTGGGACCAGTAGGTGGCATAATGGTTATGTCACTGGACTTGCACGTAGTTGACTGCAAGGTTGAAATTCATGCCAGGCACAGGTGTGTGCATGCCCAAGATCTTGGGAGGAGAGTGGAGGAGAAGGAATTGCAGCATGGCATTCCCCCCGGTGGGTGATTTCTTGCTTCCTGTCTCTCTCTGGCAAGTGCACACGCCCTATAAGCAAAAATATCTAAAAAAAATTATTAATGAAATTGTTTTTACATTTTGTTCTCTTTTTTTGAAAGAATTATTTTATTTAACACTTATATATTTACGTAGACCAGAGAAGGACAGAATGAGAGAGAGAAAGTGAGAAAGCAAGCCGCCAGGTCTGAGACTCAAACCATGGTTGACTATATGGGAGTCCAGCGCCCTTAACCACCACACCACCTGCCAGCCCCTGCATTTCTTTCTTTTTTAAGTTTGTTAATTAATTTATTTATTTTAATTTTACTAGAGAGGGACAGAGCAAGAGAGAGAGAGAAAGAGAAAATGAGAAAGGAAGCTGCCAGGTCCAGGACTCAAACCATGGTCAGCAATGTGGGAGTCCAGCGCCCTTAACCATCATGCCACCTACTGGCCCCTACATATCTTTTTCTAAACTAAATTTTTAAAATCCCCTTTTGGGATCATCAGGTGGCATGATGATTAAGGTGATGGATTCCCCATGGCCCACTCTGTAATTTGAGTCTTGAATCCAGCAACTTGAAAAACACACCAGACACATGTGTGTGCATGTCCAAAATCCCAAGAGGAGAATGCTGGAGAAGGGACCACAGTGTGGCCATTTCCTAAGGGGTGATTTCTTAGTTTCCTTCTCTCTGTCTCTCTCTGGCAAGTGCGCATGCCCTATGGCAAAAATCTATTTAAAAATAGTTTGTATTTTACACTTTGAGTACATTTTGGCCAACGCACATTTCCTGTACTCAATAGATAGATGTAACACTGCCTACCAGGCTGGACGACCCAGGGTTAACATGGCACATCTTAAGTAGAAGGTGTAGTAAGTGACCTCTGAGACTGCTTACTGAATCTGAAAGTCCACAATGGTGATGATGACAACGATGATGAGGATAATGCCCATCATTTATTAAGCATTTGCTATACACTAGCATCTCATATTATCTTGTCCAATCATTATGACAATCCCACAGGCTAATTACTTTCATCATCTTCAATTTAGAGACGAGGACCAATTTCGAGAGCCAGTAAAGTTAAACAATTTGCCCAAAGTTACCATTTCCTCTAGGCTACAACATCTTAACTAAATCAAGAAGCTTAACCTAAAAAATCTGGTGGCTTCTGGCAAAGTGTTGAATACAGAATAATAATATCCACTCTGCCTGGCTCTTTAAATGGAATGTTAAATAAGTAACCACAGTAATATAAGTCTTTTTTTTAAAAAAATCAAATAATACAGAATTATATAAAATTAAAAACACACTTTGCATCCTTATTTTCCCTCTTCACAATCTCACCTTGATGATTTGCTGCTAAAAATGACTGGGTGGATAAAATTGAATAGTGTTTGCAATTCACATACACACAAACGTAGACACATAAATGTATATCTTATTAACGATACAAACAGAATTGTACCACATGTATTTTACCAGTGTTATGATAGTTTCGTAGAAGGCATTGGAAGCTTTCCAACTTTCTCTGGGTTCTGGAATGGTTCATGCAATGTTTAAATTTTGGGTTTAATGAAGGTTAGATAGAACTTGCCCATGAAATGTCTCAGGTTTGATATCGTTAGAGTAAGATTTTTTCCTACCATTTTCATTTTTCCCTTGATTATTAATCAATTTAAGCTTTCTACCTGTTCTCAGGTAGATTTTACGAATATGTGTTTGCCTAAAATTGATCTAATTCGTTTCAAATTTAGTAGTGTAATATCTCTTATAATACTTTTATTTTATTGTTCTTTTAATTTTTTTTAGGTCGAATGCTTAGTTCATGTATTTGCATTAGTTTTTGTTAATAAATTCATTAAAACTATGAATATTCGTCAGACTATTGCTTTGGCTATATTCCAAAGGTTTTCTAATTAAGGCCTCATTATTTGCTTCTAAATAGACCATGATTTAATTTTAAATCTCCCTTTAACTAAAAATATTAGAAGAATGTTTTAAATTTTTATGTGGTTAGGCTTCTTAAAGGTCATCTATTTGTTGCTAATACCTAGTTTTGTGGGTTATAACTTACTAGTTTTATAAGGCATGATCTGTGATTTCTACTTTTTGAATTAAAGAAATTATCTTTGTTATCTTGCACATGATGTATTTTAACAAGTGTTTCATGGGTGTTTAAAAAAGAATATATACTCCCTCTGTTGGCTACAAAGTTCTTTATTAACTCAGAATTGTTCATTATATTATTAAAATATTTTATATCCTTTTTTATTTACTTTTTTTATAGGACACATGTTCTTGCCAAAGAGAGACAGAGACAGAGAGAAGAAAATGAGAAGTCACCCTCCAACCCCCAAGAGATGGCCATACCACAATCCCTTCTCATTCATTCTCCTCTGGAGATTTTAGGCATGCACACACATGCACTTGGCATGATTTTCAAGTCATCAGGTCCAGGACTCAAACTTTGCAATTGGCCATGTGGGTTCCAACACCTTAATTAATCTTTGTGTCAACTGCTGGCCCTATATTCTTCTTTAAAGTTTTGTTTTGATCTCTCAGTTTCTGTTTCTCAGATCAGTCTTGAATTTCTAAAGTTTTTTTTTTTTGTCTTATATCACTTAATACTGTATCTTTTTGAATAAATATTCATGATTGTTTTATTTTCTTGGTGGTTTTTGCCATTTATCAATATGAAATGTCTCTTTGCATGCTTTAAAGGTTTACCATGAATTCTACACTGTAATGTTAACACGGACTCTATTGCTTTCTTTTTGCTAATGTTTGTTCTTTATCTTATGGTCCATTTCTCTGTCTTAATAATTTTTAGTCATTTTTTCTTTGAGTTTGTCTTCTTTTATAAATAGTCTACAGTATGATTTTTAAAAAGGCAATAGTCATTGTTTCTTCATATGAGAATTTAACACATTCACATTACTATGACAATTTACATTTTGGGTTTTATTTCTGTCATCTCATTTTATGTTTCCTATTTATCATGTTTACATTTTTTTTTTCTTTTCACTTTCCTGACTTTGCTATTAGTAGATTGGTTGAATTTATTTGCTCACTCTGAATTCTATTCATATTCCCCTAGTAGTTACCCTCAAGTACAAACATTCAGAAATATACTAACACTATATTACTCTATAAAAATTAGTATCTATAACTTTTCTCAGCAAAAAAGGCAAGTCTACCAGAGTACATGGCTTCCTGCACTTCCTTTCCTTGGGCTGTTGTGTTGGTAAGCCCGGTCATGTTCTTTCAGCTTCTGGAGGGGACTAAGAGAGGGAGGCGTTCCAGGACTTCCACTTGTTCAAACAGTGGCTCCTGCTTCCCTGGCCAGGTTGAACTTCTGCAATTTCAGTTCCAAATTATTTCCTTCTTTCTTCCTTCTTCCACTTCCTTCACCTCTCCTTCCTTCCCTCCTTTCCTCCTTTTTAGTGAATTTTTACTTAAAGTTTCATATATTTAATAATCATATCATAACCAAGTATTAAGACTTAATTATGAGGCCAATGGCATAGCCTAATAGTTAAGGGAGCAATTTAAAAACTCAGTAGTTTGGGACCAGCAGATGGCATAATAGTTATGTCACTAGACTCCCATGTAGTCGACTAAGGTTTGAGTCCTATACCTGGCAGCTTAAAACTCATGCCAGGTGTGTGTGCATGTGTGCCTAAAATCCTGAGAGGAGAATGGAAGAGAAGGAATTGTGGCGTGGCCATCCTCCCTGGGGGGTGGGGTGGGGGGGACAGTGATTTCTTGCTTTCTGTTTCTCTGTCTCTCTGGCAAACACACCCACTCTATAGCAAAACTCCCCTCCCCCAAACAAAACAAAACCAACTCAGTAGTTTGAAAAACATGCTGAATGTTCATACATGGGTGTGCCCCAAATCCCAATATGATGGAGAAATGGAGAGGGGGTTGCAGTGCGGCCATGCCCCATTGAGGTTGCTTTCTCTCTCTCTCTGGGAAGTCCTTTTGCTTCCTGGCAATGAAAAAAAGAAGAATTATATTTCATTTGCTACTTGCCTTGCAGCTCTTCCTGCTGTTTTTTGGTCTCTTTCTTTCATTATTTTGTCCTTTTGCTCCAGTGTCCTCAAGTATTTTCTAGAAGTGTGCCCAGCATCTTTATTCTCCCCCTGGAGCTACTCTCCCTCTTCTGGGGGCTGATCTGTGTGGACCACCTTCCTCCCTATAGCCCCTTGGGGTTTTCCTACTTGCTACCCACATGGATACAGTAGTCCCTTCATGAAACTCACCTCAGGTTACCCTAAATTGAGTGTACCACTGGTGTTCTGCTGTGAACCTGACTGGTACTCACCCTGAGGAA
Source organism: Tupaia belangeri chinensis (assembly GCF_000334495.1). Taxonomy (NCBI): domain Eukaryota; kingdom Metazoa; phylum Chordata; class Mammalia; order Scandentia; family Tupaiidae; genus Tupaia; species Tupaia belangeri. Next base: position 1,352,297 of record NW_006159577.1, read on the forward strand.
CAGACAATCTCACTGAATGATGTGTGTAATCTAATGCCCGTTCCAGTTCATTCTTTGGTGTCAGCCCAGTTCTCACCTAGGTGCAGTTAAAGCGAATGTACAACTTTGAATACGCAGCAGCTCTCGCGTTCACATAGAAGGTGTTGAGAGTTAACCAGGAAGCTTGTGGGCAGAGACCCAAAGGCCCTGCTTCCTTCAGAACCTCGGGGTTGGGATTCAGCCTCTTTAGATTTTTCAGAGAAAGAGCCATATGTCCCACTGAGTGCTGGGGAGGCATCCAGGGATGAGTCTGCTGAAGAGCCATCTGGGTGCAGAGAGCCTAGCTGGGATCCCTGGGAGTCCAGGCCATTTGATAGGCTGTTTCTGGCTAGGCTGTCTCAAAGTCCAGACCCCTTGGTAAGACTGCAGGCTGTGAGAACAGTGACACAATACCAAGAGAATATTGCATGTGTCGATTGACAGCTTTCAACAGGTTAGCAAAGGAGACAGTTGTCACATGGTGTATTTAAATACATATATGGGGGCTTCAAAAAGTTTGTGGAAAATGTGTATTACAAACAAAAACTGTATGGATTTCACATGTTATTGTACTAAAATTAACTTGTATTTTAATTCCATTTTCTCACTAACCTCTTGAAGTACCTTTGTACATGTCATGCAAGTTTTTGTTGTTGTTGTTGTTGTTGTTGTTTGAGAGGTTTTTGGTACAGGGCACGTACGCTTGCCAGAGAGACAGAGAGAGACAGAGAGACAGAAAGGCAAGAAATCACCCCCCAGGGGGGCTGGCCATGCCGTATTCCCTTCTCCTCCATTCTCCTCTTAGGATCTTGGGCACGCATGCACACACGTGCCTGGCCTGAGTTTTAAGCCACCGGGTCCAGGACTTCAACCGCAGTCGATTACATGGGAGTTCAGCGACATAGCCGTTACACAAAAAGCTGGTCCCATGCAATTGGTTTTAATAAAGACTTCAGCATGTGGCATGGTGATTAAGGCACAGGACTTCCACATGGCCAATCACGGTTCAAGTCCTGGCCCTGGAAGCTTAAAAATCACTCCAGACATGTGTGCATGTGTGTCCAAAATCCCAGGAGGAGAATGGAGAAGAGATTGCAGCATTGCTCTCCTCCAGGGGAGTGATTTCTTATTTTCCCTCTCTCTGTTTCTCTCTTTCTCCAGTGTGCACACACACCCTATCACCTAAAAAAACGAAAAATAAGTGAACAAATAATAAAGACCTCAGAATTATGTGACCTTGACTGTTTCCCTTTTGACTTTCTATTGTCCTTCTTTCCCAGGGCCTGGGGCGTAAGAAGATCTCCCCAGACAAAAGACAACACATTTCTAGAAATTTCAATCTTTGGGCATGTGACTATGTTCCATCTTGTCTTGATGGCTTTTCCAATAACCAAATCTCATATGTCTATAAGGAAGCCATGGTGGCCCCAAATTTCAGACGCTTTCCAAGATGTTATAATGAGATACAAAACACTTTTAAAATTGTTCCTGAGCAATGCTGTACAGAGTTTTTGAAAAAGAAGCCAAAAGTAAGGTTTGCTATCACCAAAAAGACTGTTTATCTACCGAAACTCTAATCCTCCCAGACGATTCTTGATGAAGTTTGTAATACTGGTATTTCATCAGACATCCTAAAAGTATATGTTTTCTGATCCAGAGCTACCATTTAATCTTTAAAATACTTTCAGGATTTTTAATAAGCATTCAAATCCTTGTAAAACAAAGATATGTGAAGATAAAGACATGTGTAAATAAATTTCCAAGATAACCACATTTACTTTTGGAGGAGTCTTAAAAACGACATCATTATGATCTATTACATTTTCATTTTGCAATTTTAAACACTACAGAAGAAGCAAGTCCCCTCCACCCACCCTGATTTTACCACGCCTCCAGTTCTTGTCTTGTCTTCAGAAGTAAGTTGACCATTTGTTTTTATTCTATATATTTACAGTCATACACATGTGCATAAATACATAGAATTTGGAACACATGCTATGTCCCACAGTATATAGCTATAACGTTCTTTTGCTATTTAATAATGTATCTTGCCGTTTTCGCAGTGTCAATAGGAATAGACTGATTTTTAAAAACTGTTACACTATATTCTCAAATATGTGTACACCGTGTTTTTAAAAATTATTTTCTTGTTGATGGGCATTGTAATTGTTTCTATTTTTGGCTGTCAGACAGAATGCTACATGAATATATGCTTGACCAACTTCTTCCGTACATGTTTACATGCATCTCTGGACTAGACTCTTGTTAGTGTTCCATCGGGTTGTTAGGCACAGTTCACGTATTAACAGATACTGCCAGATTGCCTTTGACAAACACTGGGCCAATTAATTTCTGCCAACAGTATCTGTGAGTTTCTGTTTCTGTGTCTCCCCTCTCTCACATTATCTTTTAGATATTTAAGGACAAAGAATTATCTTTTATTTTCTTATTTTGTATTTCTCTAGTATTTAAAGAAATCTTTTCCCAAGAGGCAGCCATTTATATTTTCCTTCTATTAACTGAAAACTGTCATCATCATTCTATACCAAAATTTTCTTGTTTATCCTTAGATATTTTTCCTAAACATGAATTTTAGAATAGGCTTGTCAAGAAAAAAAAAATCCACTGGAATTTGATAGAAATTTCTCCAAATTAACATGTTAATTTATGGGGAAATTGACATGTTTAGACTGTCATGTATCTCACCATTAAATAAATGGAATTTTATTATTTTGTGTTTTTCAGTAGAGTTTATAATTTTTCTCACATAGTTCTGACAGTTTTTTTTCCATGTTATTCTTGCATATTTTGGAAATTTGTGACTATTGAAAATGTTTCAAAGGTGTTCTTTTAGACTGGTTTTAGCTGATGTGTGAGAAAGTTATTGATTTCTGTACATAAATCTTACATACTGATACTTGGCTAAACTTGCAAGCAGTAAGTAAATATTCTAATAAAATTAAATTCTAGTTATTTTTCGGTTGTTTCTCTTTTGGATTTTCTATATAGACAATTACATCATTTATGAAAGTGATAATATTTTATCACTTCTAACATCTACTTCCAGCCTCCCAATCTCATTGGGTTGCATGGGAACTCAGGTATAATTTGAATATTATCACAGATAGTACATATACTTACTTTATTTATGAATTCAATACTGTTGCTTCCAATGTGTTAACCAAAAAATGTGAGTTCTGTGGTAGATTTCAGATAGATAACCTTCATCTAGTTACAAACATTCCCTTTTTAAAATTTATTTATCTATTGAGAGCGAGAGAGAGAACCCCCAACCGGGTTCTCATGCTACAAACCAGTTGACCTGAATCACATGGATACCCAGAATGCCCAAGGAGGACCCTGGACATAAATGCAGTTGTGTTACAACCATCTGGCCCACAGACTTTCTCTGATGTCCTTGGTTCCTAATGTTTTCATTTATTTATTTTTATTTTTTTTTTTGCCGTAGGGTATGTGTGCTTACCAGAGAGGATAGATATGGAGGCAGTAAGAGAGAGAATGAGAAATAATACCCCAGGAGGGATGGCCATGCCACAATTCTTTCTCCTCTATTTTCCTCTTAGGATTTTGGGCACACACACATGCCCAGATTGATTTTTAAGCCTCTGGGTTGGGGACTTGAACCACTGTGGACCATATGGGAAACCAGTACCTTAGCCACCGCACTACCTTCTTGCTCCATTTAATTTTTAAAGTATATACAAATGAGAAGATTTTTAAAGAAAATAAATATAACCAGTGAAAAAAGAACTTTTTTCATATCCCTGACTCTGACTCCCAGTCTCTAGTTTCTCGCCCAGGGCCAGCCCTATTGACATTTTTTGTGTACATCCCTTTTCAGAAAATCTATGCTTAGATTTTTCTCAGTCTCTCTGGTTTTTACACACACACACACACACACACACACACACACACCATTCATTATTACTTTCTGCCACTTTCACACCACCTACACTTACGAATGTCTTTGAAGTCATTCCATATCATTACTTAGATATTTACTTTTATGAGTGTGTGTGTGTGTGTGTGTGTGTGTGTGTGTGTGTGTGATTATCAGAGGGCACATGCACTCACCAGGGAGGGACAGAGAGACAAAGAAAGAGAAGGAGAAAGCATCCCCCAATGGGCCATAGTCACACCACAATCCTTTTCCCTCCATTTCTTCATCTTTGAGATGTTTGGGGCATGCATGCCTACGTGCCCAGTGTGTTTCCAAACCAACAGGGTCAGGATTTAAATTGCAGTCAGCCATGTGGGATCTGGTTTTCTTAACCACTCAGCTGTAGAGCTGGTCCTCCACTTTTTTTTTTTTTTTTTAAAGAGAATTTAGCTATAGAATGCATGCACTCACTGGAGAGACAGAGAGAGAGAGGGGGACATAAAGGGAGAAATCACCTCCCAAGGGGATGGCCATGTTGCAATCCCTTCTCCATTTTTCTCTCAGGGTTTTGGACATGCATGCATAGACCTAGTGTGAGTTTTAAGCCATGGGGTCCAGGACTCAAACTGCAATCGACTACATGGGAGTCTAGCAACATTGCCATTACACTGTCTGCTGGTCCCCCTCCACTTTTTTTTTTTTTTAAATGTAGCTTCCTGGCATTTCATTACATGAATGTGCCTATAATCTTTCGATGGCTATTTAGGTAGTATCCAGTCTTTTCCTACCATAAACAACCTGGAACAAACATCTTTTTAGATAAATATTTGCACAATCTATGTGCATTTATTTTTGAAACTTACAAAAATAAATTTGTCCAATTATAGAGTATTAGATCTAAAATTGTCAAATTCTCTAAAAGAGGTTACACTCCAGCTTATAGTCTCACAAGACATAAGATAGGAGAGGATTTATTTTCTCATATTTTTGCATTGTCAAATTTTGTGATATTTGACAACTGGTTAACCTAAAAATGGTATTGCATTTTGATTTGATTTGTGTCTTTCAGTGTGTGTGTGTGTGTGTGTGTGTGTGTGTGTGTGTGTGTAGCTATTGAAAGGCCATTTATATGTCTTTTGCTGTGAACTGTTATCTGTATCTTTTACAAATTTTCTATTTATCCTTTAATCACTTATATACTTTATGTATTAAGTTATTAAGCCTTTTATATCAAATATGCTCCAAGTATTTAATCTAGCTTGTTGAATTTTATTCTCCTTTTTTACTATATGTATATATATATATATATACACACACACACACACACACAGTTAATTCTTTTGAAGGCTGACACACACACACACACACACACACACAGTTAATTCTTTTGAAGGCTGACACACACGCATTCCTACACACACACACCTACACACACATCCCCCCCCCACACACACGACATACCTACACACACACATACCTACACACACATACATACACACACCTACACACACATACCCCCCACACACATGACATACCTGCAAACACACATACATACACACACCTACACACACATACCCACACACACACATATGACATACCTACACACACATACATACACACACCTACACACACATACCCCCCCCACACACACGACATACCTACACACACACACAGCCACACACATACATACATACACACACCTGCACTCACACCCCTATATACATACACACACACACAAACCTACACTCACACCCCTACACACATACACACATATATACACATACACCCCTACACACATACACACACAACTACACACATGCATACATATCATGGTGCTCCCATAATTGTTCATTTAAGATAGCTTGTAATTGTCTTCTTTTTTAATCCAAAAATTATTAAGAAGTATATCCTTAGATGTATTCTTTTGTTTTTATTTTTATTAATTAATTTCTGCATTGTAGTCAGTGACTAAGGCCTCTATGATTCTGATTATCTAAAATTTAAAAGTATTTTTTGTGATGCAAATCATGGTCAATTTCCATGACTCTTCTACATGTATTTGAAAAGGATATGCAATCTCCCTTTTAAATATCTTTCTTTCATTTTAGAAATAATTATAGGCTCATGCAAAGTTGTAAAAAGAAACGATGCAGAGAAGTTCTGCCGAGCCTTCACTCAGTATACTCCAGTGATAACATCTGGTGTACTGTAAGACAATAGTGTATTCGTTTCCTATTGCTGTGGAACAAATTACTACAAACTTTGTAGTGGTTCATGGCACCATATATTAGCTTGCATTTCTCTCAGTTAGAAGTCTGGGCACAGGTGAGTAGGTCCTTTGCACAGAATTGCACAGGTTACAATCAAAGTATCAAGCATGCTGCATGCTCACCTGAGGCCCAGGGTCCTCTGACAAGCCTACATAGTGTGGCAGAATTTATTTTCTTGTGTTTTGAGTCCTGAGCCCAGTACCTTGAGAAACACACTGGGCACATGTGTGAGTACCCAAAATCCTGAAAGGAGAAAGAGACAGAGAAATGATTGTGGCGTGACCATTCCCCACGGGAGTTGCTTCCTCACTTTCTCTCTCACTCTCCTCACACTCTCTCTTGCTGTCTCTCTCCAACGAGCACACGCATTTCTAACAAATTAAAAACAAAACAGACAACAATAACAAAAAGAATGAGAGTCAATATGGGTTACCTTAGAACCCGGTGTCATGTATAGCACAACCAGGAAATTGACATTGGTTTAATCCACAGACCTTATTCACGTTTTGCCAGTTTTACATGCATGCATATGTATGTGAGTGTATGTGTGTGTGTGTGTGTGAGTGTGTATTTTGTCAGCTACGAAATTATATTGGATTGTACCTAGCTTGTTAATGAGCTAATCAAGTCTGACATTTACATAATATGACACTTGAGAATTAGGTAGGGCATTTCATTTTCAGAATCTTTGTCTTTAGGTGAATACTGAAATATCTGGATCTATCTGCTTTAACTCTCAAGCATTCTTTTTTATTTTCCATCTACTTGTCTGTTTGATTTGATTTATGGGAGAACCCCTAAGCTTCATCGTCCAGTTTACTAAGTGGCTCTTCAACTATCCATTCTACTACTTAGCCAATCTATTGAGATTTTCCTATAACCAAACTACATGCTAATTTCCAAGATCTCTGTTTGGCTTTTATTTATGGATGCAATGCTTAATTCTGCCTGATAATAATTTTTCTTATTTTAATAACGTTATTTTCTTCTGTTTGCTTTGCTTCCTTAGGTTCTGTTAATGTCTGTTTGCCTTTCTTGCATGGTGCAAACATTTTGAGGATCTTGATTTTTAAGGATCCTTGATAGTTCATCTGTGAGGAGTGTATATATTCCCACACTGTCAGCATGGAGGTGGATAAAAGGAAGAACTGCCCGGGCATGGCCACTAGCTCCTGTTTTGGGAAGGAGCTACCAGTTTGTCTATTGCCATCTTCCTGGAACATTGCTCTGTGACCCCCCCACCCCGACCCCTTGACCCAAGTAATTACTTTTGCATCCACTTTGGCACGAGCATGGTTTAAGTTCACTGTTTGGCATAGAGACTGTGATAGGAATCAATCTTGGCAGAAAGTCTCTATAATTGACCCCATCAAATGCCCTGGACCCTGCCACCTTCCAGTTTCACTGCCTGCATGCCAGCATTCCTGGCCCAGTTAACACATTGATCAAGTAGACTTGACTTATACACAACTGGATCCTGTCTGTCTTTCATCATAGAAATTCAGGATCACTTGTCACAGATATAGGGTAATCTGAAAGTAAATTCAGTGGAGAACAAACAAACAAATGAAGGTGATTAAATCCCAGGCTGACATCACTGCTTCTACAAACCTCTTGTCTGAGGCCTGCTCTCTGTTTGTTGAAATGGGAGATTAGTAAGTATTAGAAATATCTATTAGACATATTATCACCAAACCCAAGGTTTTCTCCTTACCCTAAACAGAATACTTAGAATAGAATAGAAACATAAATAACTTTCATAATGGGTAAGTCAATGTTATTTCACACTTCATCTAAAAGCCACCTAAACATTGTCTCCCACACTTGAGGAGATACAGTTATGTTCACTAAAATTTAAAATTTAAAAATGACACACTAAAATAGACTAGCAAATAATACCACTTACACCTTACGTGAGTAATCATGGTAGTTTTTATTTTCGTTTTATTTTATTTTTTGAGGGGAACTTTCTAGGTGCTCACTCTTGCTGTGTGCTTGTTGTGGGTTGTTTAAATAGAATGTCTACACAGGCAGATTGGGTAACATTCTTTGATGTCCTGACCCTATATCTTGGGTCCCATGCTTGATGCAGACACTCACAGGAATTGGATATTTGAAGCTTCTTTTGGAATTACATTGAACATGACTCTCAAGTCTGTCTTCAACGCACGTGGTTATATGGTTTTAACTCTGCCTGTGATGAGTTCTCTGAAAAATATTTGTCTCCATTTCTGATATGCAACAGTTTGGTTTACCAGTTGCATTTTCCCCCCATTTCCTTTTCCTTTCCCAAGGAGGGTCATGAAATTCTCACATGTGGAGCCTTCTGCCTCTTCTCTCCTTTCTCTGACCAATCTCCAGCAAGAGTGACATATAATTAAATTTTCTGAAGGAGACATTTTTTTTTTTAATGGCCAAATGGTAGATGGAACCAAATCTGCAATTATGTGAAGAAGGGACACAAGAATTAATGCATGGGGGGGGTATGTTTACCTTCTATAGAAACAGATTAGATACTTCCCCGTAGAGCCAGTTTTTCTTCTCTCAGTTATTTTCTACATAGAAAATAACACCTCACAATTCTCAATTCGGTGAACTAAGAATAAAATGACACTGTACCATAATGGGGGAGCCTCCAGTGTAGACGGCCCAAATATAATATGCTGCTTTACAACAATAAAAGCCTTTAATAACTTGGCACAGTGTTGGTGACTTGCTGTTGTTGGTTCCTTGTTTTAGTGTGTTGTTCTGAACAGAGGAATAAACAGCCAGTTAAAGAAACCCCAACTTACTAATCAATTACATGCAGGTGTTTATAGATTTCTTCTGTTTTAATGAATTAGACTTGGACTTGTGCCATCCTAGAAATTACTTAGACTCTAAAAGAACAGCCGATGGCTTAGTAAGCGTATTGGACTGACGCTGCCTAGTAGGCATTCCAGAGCAATACCAGGAAGCTTAAGCTACTTACCAAGCATATAGTAGGCGTCACTATTGAGTCTCTCACTTATGTTCACAAAAGTCAGACCTAAAGGCCCCTAGACAAGACAGTTAAATGAGCAGAGTGATAATTTCCTGTATGAAACCAACTCTTAAATGCTACCTATTTTTAGACAGAGACGCACATTCTCATGTGGTGTATTTTGACGTTTATGACTATGATGTGACGATTGCCTTGTACCTTCTTTTTGTTTTAAGCATCTTGTGACTGTCTTTTGCCAAAGTCATTTCTGCTCTAACGACCGTGCACCAGGATCAGATGTTTTTCCTCTTATGGCTGAAATCCCCACCATTCTAGGAACAACTTCTGTGTTGTGGTTTATCAGTCAACTGCAACTCCAGTCTAAGTTCATGATCTATCACTGCCCACAGGTCAGAAGGAAAGGGCCAGGAGGAAAGGGCATTTCACCCAATTCATTTTTCCCCCCACCTACAGAAGAATTGATCCCATACTGAGGAATCCTGAGGAGCAAGATGGGTGTGGGGGAGGAAGGATTTGAAATGATAAGCTAAGTATAGGCTTCCATATGTTCTGCTGAGTTCAGGGAAGAATCCATGCTGTTATGGTAACACCCTAAGAACCATAAAACAAGCAAAAAAAATCAATTTTCTCTGGGCTCCTGGCTGCCACCCCTAATCTTTGGTCCTAGCATGGTGTCAGGAGCCAGTGATTTAGGAAAACCCCCTCCAGCTTTGCCTTAGGCTTCAAGCCCTGCTTTTCTCTGAATGAAACAAGGCTGGCATTTCCCAACCACACGGGGTAATCATTGTGCAAATCCTGGTGCCATGTTGAGGATGAGAAAGTGCTGTCTAAGTGTGAAATGCTGTACGTTGCCTTTATAAGTACCCATCAAAACAAATGAAAACATCTCATTTAACACACGGTATTTAAGTAAACATGTTACAGATATACCAAAATAATCCCCCCAAATATTAAACAACAAATCAACCCCCTGTCATAGCCTGACTCACTGAATAAGTGGAATGAATAAAATTGTAACTCACGTGTTTGACTATGGCTCTATGAAATTATTGAATTTGTTAGGCGTAGCGTGTGATTTCTGCAGAGTAACCAAAATAACCTTGAATGCTTTATTCTCTCCTCCAATAGGAATTAAGCAGATATCCAAGTTCCCAAATTGAGTAATACACACACAATAACACAAATTGTGTTTTCTTCCCTTCTTCCCCTCCTCCTGCTCGAATAGAAGCTAGCAGCAGAATGTCAGAACCAAGGACAATCTCTTCTTCTTCACTTGGGCACCAGTCTGGCAGCATTTTTCTGCAGAGGACATTTCTAGTTCCCAACAGAGAACAACTCTGCTCATTACCCACGATCCATGTAGTTACTTACATGATTCTAAGTGACCATTGCAGAATACCGTCTTCTCTGCTGAAAGGCATGCTATTATTCCAGAAGAAAAAATGTTGAAATCACCTCATATATCCTTCTGCTGTTTATACCTTTGTCTGAGATTCCATGACTGGTATCAGCCTTGAGTCGCTTACCCAACACATTAAGAAATGTCACTGTGGTTCCAAAAGGGAATTGAAAAGTCTCAACATGATCCCATAGGAGAAATCTCTCTTTTTTTTTTTCCTTGAAAGACTATTTTGTATTGAAAACAATGCCTAATATCTGTCACATCCTGGATCTTTAAGGGAAGGAGTCAGCTTACTGAGACATAGGATCTGAGTGTTCAGTATCTCTAATCGAGCAGGACATTTTAGGTTAGAGCAGCCACTAACTAAACTGGTTAGTGTTAACTGAATCTGGGCTGATTTTTAGCTCATTCTCCAATAAGGCTTTGTCTCCACTGCACTTCCACCACACACTGTCCCTTCCAATTGCCCCGTCCCTTTGATCCAGGTTGTATAGCTGCACTACTTTGTGTACTAATATGAATACATGTCAGACGTGCCCACCTTATGTGTTTACTCATCACTCAGTGAACAGTTTTTTAAAGCCTTTTATCTGTGTTTAGCGTTGCTCTGGTCTTTGCGGTCCCCACCCTTACTTATAGTGCATCCAGTTCAGACTATTTGTCAGGCAGAGAAATGCAGCAGCCACCTTGCAATAGCCAAGATTTTGTGGGGCTAGACAGTGGCACAGTGGTAAAATGCAACTCTCTGCAAGGCTGACACGTAAGAGAGAGTTGCCGATTCAAGTCTGTAGACCTCCCTGAGTACTCCCGGCACGTGTGTGCGCATGATCTGGGGCTGTCTGAGTTTTGGGGTGGATTCTGGTGTCAAGGACCTGTTGGGGGTACACAACAGGTGTTGTGTACAACACCTTCTCCCACACTCATGGAAGAGATAATACATAAATTTTTTTAAAAAGTAGCCAAGATTTTGAGCTAATGATCAAGTAAATGTGGACCAGGCGATGATACTTCAGGAGATTATAATTATAATTTTATTAAGTTGTGATCAGAGGGAGAAGATAAATGTCATAGAAATATGTTTAATATTGGATACATATTTTATTACAGAATGATTATGAATTTGTGTTTCTTACGTACATTAAAATTTGGATATGTATAAGGGTACAAGCTGAGTCTAATTTTTTATCTGCTGGATAAGGAATTGATTTTAATTCTTTCTCTGCTAATTAAAGGAAAATTAGATAAAATAAACTATTTACTAAAGCTCTAAATACGTTTTGATTACTTATGGATATGAGCAGTTATTTTGGCTTCATTTATTTATTTACTGAAAGCCTAATGATAGGTAAAATGAAGAATTAATAGTGTAATAGGGAGGGATAATGGGCTTACTCAGCAGCCAGAAGGAAGACGGCTGTTTTCCCACCTTCCAGCTGGGAACATGAAATCACAGTATTTTCTCTTGGCTGATGGTAGGACCCTTGCAGCCCTTGCTTGGAGAGAGAGACCTATATAGTGTCATAGTAGAGGGATCAACTTTGGGGAGAGGGTGAATGTGGTTGTGGATAGGTTCAGTTCAAGGCTTCTGGGGGGAGGCAGAGGGAACTCTACTGCACAGTTGGGTATGATGGCTTAGCTCAGGAATCGCTCAGGATGAGGGCGAGCCAAGTATGAGAGCGATGCCGTGATAGTTTCAAGAAGAAACAGAGTCAGCTCAATTTGTTTCAACTATCATTTGTAGTTCTGGAGGTCAGAGATCCACAGTGGTTTCGCTGGACAAAAATCAATGCATTTGCAGAGTTGCTGTACTTTCTGGAGATTCTAGGGGCATTTTCTGGAGATTTCAGGGTCCTTTGTTGCTTAATAGCTGAATACGTGGGGGCCAGCAGGTGGCATGGTGGTTAAGGGCGCTGGACTGGTCTACTGCGGTTTGAGAACCCGGACCTGGCGGCTTGCTTTCTCACTTTTTCCTCTCTCTCACTCTGTCCTTCTCTAGTCAAATAAAACGAATAAATAAATAAAGATAAATTAAATAATTATTAAAATTAAAATACTGAATATTTGATTCTGGGTGATCTGTAAGAATAGAGGTTTAGGGCTAGGACCTTAACCATGGTGGTTAAGGCATTGGATTCCCCCCATGGCTGACTGCAGTTTGAGTTCCAGACCCAGTGGCTTGAAAATCATGCTGGACACATGTGCATGTATGCTCAAAAATCCCAGGAGGAGGGAACCAGCAGTTAGCATAATGGCTATGTCGCTGGACTCCCACGTAGTCGACCGCAGTTCGTGTCCCAGACCCGGTGGCTTAAAACTCACGCTGGGCGCGTGTGCGTGCGTGCCCAAGATCCTGAGAGGAGAATGGAGGAGAAGGGATTGTGGTGTGACCATCCCCCCGGGGGGTGATTTCTCGCTTTCTGTCTCTATGTCTCTCTCTGTCTGTCTGGCGAGCGCACGCGCGAGGGAGTGCAGAGCATCACATGGAAAGACAGAGCAAGAGTCAGCTTATGTCTGTGTTCCTATCTCTGCTCTGGTCTCCCTCTCCTTATAAAGCTAGCAGGAGTCAATCACAGGGGCACTATACTTATCATCCCTCAAAGACTCCATCTCTCAATCCCATAGCTAGATTAAGTTTCCTCTTAATGCCAGCATGATAAAAATCAAATCTCAACATACAAAGTCTTGGAGGACACATTTCAACCTTAGTGGGGGGGCGGGTATCCATTTCTTTTCTCTTTCTGGTTTCTGGAGACTGCTTTGGTGGTTCCTTCTTCCCACAGTGTTGAGCCCCTGACATTTCCATCTCTCTGGTTCTGTCTTCAGATCCCCACCCTAACCTCTCTTAGGATTTTTTTTTAAATGTAAAAAAATGATACTTATATATTAAAGCAAGAAGAGACTAAAAATGGACAGATTGAGGTTGCTAGAGGAGGGAGGATGGAGGAAGGAGGTAAGTGCAGCTTTGGGGGAGTGTTTGTACCTGAAAGGGAGATCCACCTCTGGGAGGGGGGTCACATGGCAGGAGTGAACTGAAAGAGATGTAAGAAGCTTTAGAGAGAGAGGGAGGTGGTGGAGGACTCCCTCTGGAATGACTACTTTGTTTTAGGGAGGTGGAAGCTGGGTCTTCAGCTGAGAAAGAGGCAGCTGAGATGAGATCCAGGGAAAGATGAGCAGGTGTGGAATCACTATTTCGGAGAAGGCCACACCCGGACAAAGTTGAATGAGGCCCAGTAGCTACAAGTGTCTACTCTTACAGGTTTATGATCCCACTTTGGGATTTTTCTAACAGTACTTAGAGATCAGGAGTGGGGTGGCAGAAAATGCACAAAGGCAAATGGAAATTGTTCCTGCAGGGAAAAGTGAGGAGAGGTAGTCCCGGGCGTGGTTCTTGATGGTTCTTGATGCTGGCTGTTCCTCCACCTGGGTCCCCTGGGATCAGTTAAGTCAGGTCCCTGGGGCAGAACCAACCTCAGCATATTAAAATAAAAATCTTTGTCATCAAGATAAGACATTCTTTTTTTTTATGTATTTATTTCTTCCATAACTGAGAGAGAGCGCACACCTCCAACAGGATCTTCACACTGTGCTCCATGCTGAGCTTTTAGCCAGCCCTGGATCATGGACACATGAGTGTTGTTCTCAGGGTGGTCTCTGGACTTGAATTGAGAACCTCCCCACCTGGGATTTCCTCACGGAGAATCATGTTTTTGTGCTATTCTACTGGTCAGGGTGAGGGGCTCCTGAGCATTTTTTGAAAGGTCTCCAGATGACTCTAGGGTCAGCCAGGGCTGAAAACTGTCAGTGGGATTTGATGTAACATATCTCCAAAAGAAGTAAAATCAGTATCTCAAAGAGACATCTGCCCTCCCATGTTTATTGCAGCATTATCCACAATAGCTAAGATGTAGAAGCATCCATGAACAGACAAACGGGTAAAGAAAATGCCATGTGCATGTGGCGGGATGCTATGGGCCTCCAAAAGACATATGCAATACGTGATGACGTGGATGGAGGCTGAGGGTGGCACGCTAAGTGGGATAAGCCGGACACACGACAAACTGCATGATTCGGCTTATAGATAGGTGTTGTCTACGTGAATTCATGAAATCAAAGACTAGAATAGTGGCTAGCAGGGGTTCTGGGGAGAGGGAAGTGGGGAGCTATTAATCAATGGGCACAAAGTTTCACTTAGGTGAGGTGAACGAGCTCTACAAACGAGCTGTGCCACGCTGTGCCTGCAGTCGGCAATGAGGTATAGCGCACTTAAAATGTAAGAGGATGGATCTTATGTTAAGAGTTCTTCACACACACACACACACACACACCAGGGCTTCCAGAGAAGCTAGGAGGGGACTGAGAGTGAGAAGGGCACATTTGGAGAGGGCAAGAACAGCTCTGAGTGGGGGATGGGAGAATGTGTGGGGGATGACTGGGGTTTGGGTCAGGGTGGGGGGTGAGGTGGGGAGACTGCACTAGTATTATGGTGGGGTAGAATTACAGGCCTAGAACAAAGGATTTAGGAAAATTGTATTTGCGAATCTACTTGTTACCTTTACAAAAACGTAAACATGGACTCTTAGTTGGTTATTCAAATAATTTAATCAATCACTTTTATAAACTAGTTCAGCAAACAGGACCTGTACATATTTGAAGCGCCCTAGAATTCAGGCTGCCCAGTCACCAGAGAGAGATTGAATAGGCCCAGCCTCAGTTGGAGGTAAGGTCACGTCCTCCTCTGAACTCCCACTTGCGTGTTAGGTGTCTGTGTACAAGTTCATCTTCCTCCCAGGCTGCAAGTGCCTTGAGACAGGGCTCACCATCCATCTGTTTCACCGTTTGCTTGTCATAGTCCTTAGCTCTCTGTCTGACCTCCAATAATGACTTATTACATTCATGAGTGTTTCTAAAACAGCCAACTACTGAAACAAGTGTGCAGATCTGTGCATTTTTAACCTGAATTTTTTTTTTTTAAAACAAAATGGACATTATCCATTCTAGCAAGCAGCAACTGTTTGCTTTACAAAGCTGAAGCAAGTAAGGAAAGATGTGTCTGCCAAGATGACAGCATTTTACTAAGGTCATATTTGTAG
This sequence comes from Tupaia belangeri chinensis, assembly GCF_000334495.1. Taxonomy (NCBI): domain Eukaryota; kingdom Metazoa; phylum Chordata; class Mammalia; order Scandentia; family Tupaiidae; genus Tupaia; species Tupaia belangeri. The sequence goes on from NW_006159577.1 coordinate 1,367,961, forward strand.
AAAAGAGCGCTCTGATTTTTCTCTTCTGAAGATAGAGTCCCTTCGGTTATTTATTTAATAGCTGTGATCACAGGTAGAGAAGATAACAATTTTGCTCTGAACCAAGTCTATGAAGAGATGCATTTTGTGAAGACAAGTGCTCAAACAACGACTGCTTTCCCCAGGACTCTGCTCAAGACTAACAACCCCAGTGGACTTGCAGAGGTACTTGTCATAACAACACATCCTCTCAGGATGTCACGAAATGTGCAGAGGCAAACGAGGTCACATCCCCTCCTCTGCTGATGTCAAAGAGAGACCAGAGAAGTTGGCAACTGGCGTCCGCTGGCTCTGCAGAACAAATCACACTCTCTATACTTTAAGTCCCCAAGCACTCAAGTTCTACACAAAATTAATCAGATCCAGAGAACAGTCCCTTTAAAAAGTCACACATGCAACGCACATCCTTCATCCTTCTCCTTCAGTGACGGTACGAAGATCAGTTCATTGTTTATAAACATTTGGAAAAAACAAAACCACACACACACAATATCTCCCCCCAAACACATGGGATGATTTTAAAAATCAGTAATTTTTTTAATTCTTTTTTTTTTAAATTTTTACATTTAATCACAGTGCATCTTCACAGCATACAAAATTATTTTTCCCAGTTTTTGTTTGTTTGTTTGCTTTTTGGGTTTTTAAACCAAAGAAACTAAAGGTTAATGTCTGAGGAACAGACTGGAACTTAAAGGCAGCGGGTGGGTAGTCATGGCCCCATCCAGGGCTGCCCTGCCTCCAGCCTAATCCCTAATTGCTCATTGGCATGCTTTTGTTCACTGGTGTCTGCTTTTACAATGCAGTCGGACAAGGTAGAACTGTGTCTGTTTATGCGAAAGTCAAAGACCAATAAATAAAAAGTTTAATTTCCTGGTTCCCTGAAGTCGATGAGGCTTAGAAAGTACTCACCAATCCTTCCAACAATGGTCTTTCAAAACATCGTGTGAGCAGCACCTTGTATCAAATTTCATTGCTCATAAAAAAAAAAAATCAGATAATGTCAAGTGCAAAAATGCAGGATACAAGGTATATTATGTTTACAACTAGAAAGTATCTGCCTACAGGGGAGGACTGGAATGCACCATCGCTGTCAGGCCTTTGTGCTGGGGGCAGGCTTTGGAGAAATCCCCTCTCCCCCATTTTCTCATGTTTTTGCTGCTATATTGGTTTTACAATAAAAAGTTTGCAAAAACTGGTCAGTGAGACAGTTAGTTGTTTAACAGATGTGATTACTCAGAGCCCAGAGCATCACAGAGACCTCCGATGTTAAGCAAATCAGCTCAAATGTGAGAAATTCAATTATGTATCATAGATCTGAATTTCTTAGCTTTTATCTGGAATTGGCTCCTACAGATGTCCAAAGTTGCTACCATTAAAAAATAACTTCTCAGCAAGTCTTTCCCCCATTGAGTTCTTTCGGGTAATTAACAATATTTAAGACATTCCCCTTCCTATACATGAAGTAGAGAAATGAGGCAATGAGATGTATTGTAATTCTGATCTCTAGGAAGAAAACAGCTTGGGAGACACAAGCTGGATTATTATCAAGGCTGTTGTCAGGGAGCAGATCCTGCATGCAAAAGGACAGAACCAGTCTGACCCACCTCAACCTATACCATCAGGTTGACCAAGACTGTTTCTGGGGGACTGGTACAGGTGATGACAAATTCATTAGTTGGACTAACTGGTTCTTTTGTTATCCTCCCTTCTGGTCTTTCCCATCACCTTCATTGGCTTCCCAACTGTGGTCCTCAGAGTTATACTCCTTTCCCTCTCTTCCCATTTCCTTCTCTTTCCTCTCCTCTTCTCTGCATGCATTTTGTGAGCTAATCACGTATGTAGACAACCATTTATTCAGCAAAGTCTGCTGA
>NW_006159577.1:1369958-1523111 GCF_000334495.1 Tupaia belangeri chinensis
TTTATTCAGCAAAGTCTGCTAAACCCTCCAGAGGTGGCAAGCCCTATTCTAGGAGCAGGGGATGGAAGACAAAGACGGAGTGTCTCCTTGCTCTACAATCATACATTCCAGTGGATAGGATAGATATGCAGGCACACCAAATAGTCTCACAAGCCAGGGTTTGCTCCTCCTGGGCTTGCTCCCTGGATGGCTCATAAGCCTATAAACTCGAGTTATCTCCTGGATATGCTCTTCTCCTCAGAACCCACATTTTGGTTAAAGACACCACTGTCTACATAGCTACCAAAGTCAAAAGCTAGGAGTCCTCTTAGATGCCCCCCTACAAGCTCCCCCACACCTTACCATTCTGCCTGAGAGATGTCTCTTTATCAAATCCCTTCATTCCATTCCTACCCCACTGGCCCAATTATCCCTCACTTCTAGCTCCCTATTGTCCTTTTCTGGCACATCCTCTTGCTGCTTCATGTATGCTGGAGATTCTCCTAAAATAGCACTGAGTGCATGGTGCCCTTGCTTGAAAACCACTGACAGTTCTGTCAATGGATCAAGTCAACCTCCCTGCCATGGCCTTTGCCACTGAGTACAACCTCCACGTGCAGTCTTGCTTTCTTCCAACCACTCACTTCCAGTGTCACCAACCAGGGTACCAAGTGCCTGTCATTGCCCAGGCGTATGGTGCCCACTGACAATGTCAGGCTTTGGCTCACACTGTTCTCTCTACTTAGAATGATGCTCCCTATACCCCACCAGAAGGGAAGGTCCTGGAAAATCTTATTCACCTGTCTCTCAAGTGCAGGTGCAATCAATCTGCTGGGGTCCTCACACATCACACCCCTGCCTCTGGGATGAGCTGCATCCTCTGCTGGCTCCTCTGGGTAATCATTCGTAGCTCTAAAGAACATACTTGGAAACCACATTGTTCTCTCCTTCTGTAACTGCGACACAGACGGTTCGAGATCAGAACGAGCTCTCCTCTGTCATGTAGTCTTGGCCACACCCCAAGAGCTTCTGGCTAAGCAACTCTCCTGAGATAGCTTATGGGTTGTGTCTCTGTATGGTATTCCTGAATACCCTAGGCTTTTTTATCTTTATTTTTTTAAGAATCAAAATACTCATTTTTTAAAATTAAAAAAAACTAAATTAATACTTGAGACATACTTAGTCAATTACAGGCAGCAGTAAATTTTCTGATGAAATATGGTTGCATTCATTGGCAAAAGCACTCTGACCACACCTTTCCTGCCTAAGAACATCCTTTCAGGGCATCTAATTACTGTTTCAATGTCTGTTTCCAGGGTTACTGGTGAGATTGAGTACTAAAAACGCAAAACAAAATGAAACAAAAAAAAATGACTGTTTATTAGTCATTTGTATTTCTCCCAGAAGTCTTTGGTGGAATTCTCTTAAAATGCAGGTGGAGGGCCAGTGGGTGGCAAGGAAGTTAAGGTGTTAGATCCCACATGGCTGACTGCATCGCTCGAGTCTGGGACCCAGCTCTGAGAATTATTCCAGGGACATGTGCTTACGTACCCAAAATCCTGAGAAGAGAATGGAGGAGAACGGATTGCAGCACATAATCCCTCCTGGGGGGAATTTCTCACTTTCCCTCTCTGGTGAACATACACACTCTATAGCAAAAAAAAAAAAAAAAAAAAAAGAGAAAGAAAGAAAAAGAAAAAGAAAAAAAATAAGCAAGATGCAGGCGTAAGTCGGGTAGGGAATAGGGGTCTGAGTCTGAGAGGGAGGCTTCGTAGAACAGGAGCATAGAGCAAAGTTTCTGTTCCCAGCCTTCCTTAGAGTCTGACCATCTCCCATCCATCTAGGGTAGAGTCTCTCCTTTCCTTTCCTTTTTGCTTCCAGTGTTCAGTCATGGAAAACTCAGGCTCTTTTCTGGGATGATTTCCTCTGTCAGGACTTATTTCTTGAGAGAGGGGACATCAATTCTGAAATAAAACCATGGCTCATAACTGAATGGAGAGCATATCAGGACTGGATGCCATATCGCTCTTAAAGATACTTGGTCACAGGGGCCAGTAGGTGACAAGTGATGAAGATGCTGATCTCACATAGTTGACCCCTGCAGTTCAAGTCCTAGAGCTAGTGGCTTGAAAAATACACTGGGATCATGTGCATGTGGGTGTAAAGTCCAGAGAAGAGAATGGAGGAGAAAGGATTGTGGTGTGGCCATCCTCCCCCCTCAGAGGGTGATTTCCCACTGTTCCTCTTTCTTTGCCTCTATCTGTTTCTCTCTGGTGAGTGCACACATCCTGTAAGCAAAAATCTAAAACAAATGAACAAACAAAAAAAAAACCTGGCTCATTATGTATCATTGAAATGTGTGGCAGGCAGTCTCCGAGATGGTCCCCAGGACCCATGCCTCCCGATGTTCATTCCCTTGGAGGGTAGTCCCCTCCCATACTGAGTGAGGGCTGGCCATTTGTGGCCAAGAAACATGGTGGAGGCAACCATGTCCAACTTGTGAAACTAGGTGATAAAACAGAGCTTCTGCCTGGCATTATCTTTCTCTTGGGACACTCACCCTTGGAACATAGCTTCTGGCTCTGAAGAAGCCCAAATTGTCCTCCACGAAGACCCCACCCACGGAAAGAGATTGAGGCCTCCAGGCTATAGGTGGCCTCAACCACCAGACCCGAGTAAAAGAGCCCTCAGATGTTTCCAGCCCCCAGCCTTTGAGTCTTCCAACCTGAGGCCCCAGGCAAATCATCCCCCATCTCAATTCCTCACTATAGAATGGTTGTTTTGAACCATGTGGGGGTAATTTGTTATGTAGCTTTAGGACCTGGAACAAAATAAATAATGAAATGCCCGTAAAAGAATTTTTACCCAGTATTTCTGTCACCAAGTGTGAGAGCACCTTGAGGATTTTAAGGCAGAGGAGGTTTCTGGCAAATGCTGTTGGGAGGAATCAGAATTGTTAGGGCACAAGACAACATGGTTAGACATACAGGCTGACGTTTACAAAATTGGTTGGGATACCTTATTTCTTTAGCCTTAAAAAATGCACGGTAAGTGACTCTACAGATGCATTCCACAAGAGGGCAGGTGTACATCCTGGAATAGGGCTTCATGGACTTAACCCTAGTTCTAATATTGACTTCTCTTCTTTAATTTCACTGATGATTTTGTTTCATATTGATTACCACCTCCAAATAGGCTTCAGTTTTAAAGAAGCGAATCTACATTTCAAAAGCCAACCAGCTAGGAAATCCTTCCGTAGAAGAGGTTCCTGAACAGTTAATTTAACAATGACATATTTGTATTTATTATAAAATATATTTTTGTAATGAAAACACCTACAATTTCATTACTAAGAGAAATTGAGCTGCTATTTTTAAATGTCAGTGGGATAAACATTTCCTGGCTTTCTATCACTGCATGAATGCAGATGTGCTATTTACTCAATCTCATTTATTTCATAATGGGATTAAATAATGCTTCATTATTTCATAATGAACAAAGTAATATGTGATTTTGAGAAAAGAAGCAATTACACTTATTTTTCTTTCACCTCAGAACCCCTCCATGCATTCTGACGTTAAAATAAATGAATTTAAAGTCACCTCAATTTCTCCAAGAAAGATGAGGAACAGGCTTCTCAGAATCTGGGGGGATCATCTGATTACAAATTGTTTTCCCAAAATGTTTCTTATAGTCTTCAGATAACCTAGCTCACGAAGTGCTTCCTACACACGTATTTGATGTTTTCTTTTGTGACTGATCCATGCTGGTCTCTGCAGCACAGTTTAATTGCAGTCATGATACTGAAGGGACAGAAATATCAGAGACCCTGATCGCTCACTGGAATCGTCTTATACCATTTCAGAGCTACAGTGGAGGCCGTACAGCCCTGTAGTGGAGAGTCTGGGTATAAGTCCTGTAACTCTGAGCAACTCAATAGCATCTCTTAATCTCAGCATCCCCATCTGTAAAATAGAGATCATACTTCTGCTTTTCCCAAGAGGATGTTGCGAGGACTGAATGACATAATGGATGGAAAGCACCAAGCTTCGAGCCTGGCATATGGTTAGAGCTCAGTAACTGTCCGACTCCCACTGCCCCAGCTCTAGTTCTCCCCACGGTCATTCACCCCCTGTAGCGTGTCTACTGCAATGCCTGGGGCGCGGGAGACGTGCAGCAGACAGCAAACTATCCTGACATTTTACTGCTCTACTTTCTGTTCCGTAAAAATCATTAAGAAGATTTTGAAAACAAAGATATTAGATAAATGCTGCATCTCCTGTACTAGCTGAATATAAATGCATGGCCTCTCTAAGGTCTTTCAGAAAATTCCTCTAAAATGGATGCTCCTTTTTATGCTTTCTTGCTGCACCTGAAGATCCAACTATTATCACTGGGAAAAAATGGAGATGAATGAAGCCTTCCCATCTCATTTTCCTGGTCAAGAGACTGACATGCTGATCTATTCCTAAAGGAAGCCACTTCTAAAGCAGCTCGTTGTCTGCTTTTGTCTCTGAAGGCTTGTTGTCACATGATTCTAGAAAGATTTTGTACGACCATGCAAGCCCACACCAGAGGCCACAGTAACAAATAAGATGGAGAGGGACATTAACTGGGCTTCCACGTCTGAGGTGCTCGGGTGGAAATCATTTTCGACAGAACACTTACTGTTCCACAGCCTGTTTGCATTAAGCAGACCCAGCCCAGTTAGCAGTGACTCCAACCGGAGTTTTTCAAAGCCCTCCCCAAACAAGCATACAAATGCAAATGTTTTTATGAGGGAGATTTCTATAACAGCACACTTGCAATTTTGCTTTCCCTTCAATGTGACAATTGCTATCATTCCATGGTTACAAACACATGTTATTAGTAGAGTTTGACTTTATTACTTTTTAAGGCACCTGCAACTTGCATGACTTTTATCCCTAGAAGTATAAGCATGCTGAATTTGGATAGGCAGTAAATTGTGATTCTAGTCTCCAAGTCACTTGGGTTAACCTGCATAAGACTATAACCTCTCTGTTGGAGAGGCTCTGAAGAATCTTTGTGGCTTTAAAATTTCAGGAGTCACTCCTGGCACCTTCCTCGATCCCATGGGGAGTTCGGTGCCCTTCTCTGGGCTCTGCAGTGCCCTGAGCTTACTTCTGTAGCCTCCAGGGATTGTGTTTTATTCCTTGGTATCCCAAGAGCCTCACATATACCTGAACCATTTCTTGAGAACACAATAAAAAAATGGTATTCCCTGAAGTTGTCAATGCGGTGGCAAATAGTGCAGGCACTCGGGTATTTGTTGAATAAAAGACCATAACTTATGACATAGTTCTGATTCAAAATATTTGTTTTAATCTTTTGTATTAAAATTACGATCAGAATTATTTCAGAATATTGTAAAATGTAATGCTTAAATAGGAAATGACATTTTAAATTAAATACATGCTTTCAAAGAACTTAAGTTAATAGATTTTTTTCCCCCTGAATGTCTTTAAGCATGACTTAAATATTCTAACAGGCCAATGGTTTATTGATCAAAAAAACTTGAGTATTAAATTACTGGCTGAACACTGCCCTAGGAATCCCATTTATCTTTAGATTATAGGGTGATTAATTTGATAAATAGCTAAGATATATTTTCATATTTATAACATTTAAAAGCATAATCTGTTGTTCATCTTTCTTCTAGCCAGATATTTTCTAAAGAAGTCTGTCTGATCTCACAATTAAGCACTTATGTTTTTCAAGTGTCAATATGCCCCAAGTTCAGATTAGTCAAGACATCTCACTTACATGTATTTTTTTCATCTTATTCTCTCAAAGTTCTTCCTCTACTGGAGATACAAAATTCAGCAAATCCTGTTGACTCTGGAAAGTAGCAGAGAAGGATTTAAGTTAATCCAGTGCTTGAAGTGGGACTTGGGGCAGCTTGCCAAGATCATGTTATTCTTAGGTTCGGAATCCCACTGCCCAACCCCAGAAACTCCCTCCTTCCCTTCTCACATGCCACTCTATTTCCTTTCCAGTTAATGACCTGATCCCAACCAGCAGTGTAAAGAAACTCCTGGGAAGGGAGAGCCCTTTGGGCTTCTGCCACTCCCTGCCACCCTGGGTTAGACCAACAGAAGCCTGCAAGCATCTCGCTTCATATGTGCATTTTATTTCTGTTGCCACCGACTATGCCGCTCAGTGTTGGAGTTAGCGCTCTTGTTGATCTCTCCAAACTGCTGGTTCCAGGTTCAGTCTGCACCCTCACTTCCCCAGCAAGCCCTCCCTGATTGACATGATTTCTCCTCACTGCATGGCTTCTGTGCCTGCCTATCATGGCCCTCAGTACCTGAAAAAGATTCTCTGGTTAAGCATTAGCCTGATACCTCTCCAAGGGGGGAAAATTCTTTTTCTTCATTATATCCTAACTCCTGTATGGAGCAGGCACTGGACTGTGTCTGTTTTGTGAATGAGTGAATGAGTAGATGAAGAAACCGAGTGAGATAATGTGCATGGAAATGCTTTGTAAACACAATAGCCTCCTCTGAAGCATGTGAACACTAAGTGGCCCTTCTTTTTACATCCTAACACCTGGTGCCATGCCTAGGAGAAAGAAGACACTCAATACCACCTGAAGAATGTGAAGGCAGGGAACCAGCAGTTGGCGTAATGGCTATGTCGCTGGACTCCCATGTAGTCAACTGCGGTTCGCGTCCCGGACCCGGTGGCTTAAAACTCATGCCGGGCGTGTGTGTGTGTGTGCCCAAGATCCCGAGAGGAGAATGGAGGAGAAGGGATTGTGGCGTGACCATCCCCCCTGGGGGGTGATTTCTCGCTTTCTTTCTCTATGTCTCTCTCTGTCTGGCGAGCGCATGCGCCCTATAGCGAAAATCTCTTAAAAAAAATGTGAAGGCAGTGGACTGTTGACGAGGCCTCCAGGAAGAAGGCTCTTAGGTGGAGTTTGGTGTATAGGATGCTTACTGGGGGGCGGGGGCATGGGACCAGATCCATGGTAAGGGGAGAAAGAAATCAGGAATAGGCAGAAGTAGAAGGTAGGCGGCTATGTTGGTGGCCCAGTGATAGCACTGGGTGACCTCATGGGAGCTCTGAGCTAGTGTCCTGAGTTGGATAAACAAGGCCTGACCCTTGTACCCTGGACTGCTCCATCACCGATTTATGTCACCCAAGGAAGGGGAATGTCCTTGGGAAGGTGGCTCTCTGCAGAGAGAGCCTGGAGTTGTGTGTTAGAGCACTCGCCGCTTATGCCTGCTTCGTGGAAAGAGGAACCTGGGCAGTATGCCACAGTGTCCACTACATCAGCTCTCGTGGCATCTGTGGCCAGGGGGAGTGTGCTCAGAGCTGAGGAAATAGCATGGAAATCCTTCTTCCATTGTAGAGATGGCTGCAGTCGGACAAACAGTCTGGTATGTACATAGACTGTATTTGCCACTAAAGTGGCTTTGAACTAGGCCAGGTACTGGGATGCTCCAAAGTCCAGGGTTGGGCCCCTGGGGTGTTGGTAACGTTCTGTTTCTTGATCCACGTATGGTCTTATATGGAGTTGTACGCTTAGGTATATTTACTTCTCTCTCTTTCTTTCTCTCTCTCTTTCTCTCTTTCTCTCTCTCTCTATCTCTCTCTCTCTCTCTCTCTCTGTGTATAATATACTATAAACTGTATCTCAATAAAGCTGTTAAATGTATTTAAAACATTTGTAACAACTATACCATGTTTAACCTCCTAGTCTACCTATTTTTCCTTTTGAAAGAGAAAATGTCTCTGGAGTTTTACTGCCCACAAGTCTGCCAGCCCCCAATGGAAACATACGTTTTAAAGCTGAACTGCAAACTGAGCCAGAACATCAAAATTATCTTCAGATCAAACCTGAATGTTATTTTAAATTGGGACAATTCTCATTTTACACTCCACTCAGACCCTTCAGCAACCTCCTATCTTGCAAAGAAAAAAAAAAAATAGAGTAAAACATTTGGGGATTTGGAGAGGATCTAAAGTGTTTCCAGTTCTTATCACCAAAGTTTAATTGAGTGTCTACTTTGTGCTGGGCACCACACCTGGCCTTGGGCTACAAACAGGGCTGGCTAAGGCATAGTGCTGGCTCACATCTAGTGGGAGAATTGGATGCACACTTAAGGCCCATGTGTCTCAAGAGGTAGTGGCTGAACTGGGTGCCACCCAGGGTACAGGGAAGGGACAGAGGTCAGCATGGACTGTGGAAATGCTGCCCTTGCCAAGTTTGAAGAGATTGCTATCTCAATTGTCTGGCACGTCTCCTGGAAACCTGGTGTTGCTTATGTTTGTTCTCCTGATGCCAAGGGCACCCTGGCTTCCTCTGTGATTATGGCTCCTGTGTTCACTGTTCTGGCTTCTGTACCTTTGGGCTGGCCTTCGTGTTCCTTCACCTTTCTATACAGAAAGGGGGCTTGCTGGCTTGTGAGAGGGACAGTTGCTCTCTCTGGAATCCTCTGCCCTTGAGCCACCTCTCACAAACCTCTCTGTGCTGTTTCCTCAAGGTTGCTGGACGATGTTTCATTAACATTCACAAGGGGGCTGGCTTTGCTGTCTAGTAGTTAAGGGAGCCAGATCCCACATGGCCAATAGCGCCATCTGAATTCCGACCACAGCAACTTGAGAAACACACTGAGCGTACATACCTGTGTGTCCCCCAATCCCAACAGGGTGAAGAAATGGAGAAGGGATACCAGCAGGACCACACCCCTTTGGGGGTGCTTTCTTTGCCTTCTCACAATCTTCCTCTGGAATGCACTTGCACCCTCTGGAAATTAAAAAAAAAAAAATCACATGGTTTTAGCTGCTGTTTTCTTGCTTATTTATTAACTGCAGAACTGTATATCATGAGTATTTCATCATCTTGAGGAAACATCATTTCCTGCTTCCAGTTAAGGTTAGACCTCATAAAAATAAGTTGGGCTTCCAAAGAAGAGGAACTCAGGCCCAACTGCAGTGGTGCTCATTGCTAAGACTGTGCTCTGAAGGCTGGGACTACATGAGAGGTTCAAGTTCAATCCCTGGTTCAAGCTAAAGGCTGGGTGGGGTGGTATGTGTATATAGTTAGTCCAAGCCGATAATTAGTCCAAGTTGGGAAACTGACAGAAGGTTCTTGGCAGTATCAAAAAAACCTGTAGTTCTTAAGGACTAGCTTGGGCTGATCTTGGAGACTGCATGGTATGCTCTGATTGGCTATGACCCAACCTGACCAGTAACAACCCACTCAGCTCTTTCTCCAGTCCCGCTGAGCTCTTTTGCAGGACAGTCTTGACTAATCCTTAGTTTAGTGTAGACCCCAAATAGCCTAAGGACTATAGGTCATAGGGTTAGGGTTCTGACTTTGATCTCTGGTCACTAACCACACCTGACACTCACCTAGTGCTTACCCACAACTGTCCCAGCTGAGGGAAAGGAGAATCCTTCCAAAATGCACAGGCATCTCAGGGTCTTTCACTATCATTTGAGAAATCCTTGGGGTGATAGTAGACAACAGGGAGGTCTTGTAAAGAGATGAAGAGATTCAACAGCTGGAATATGTTTACTTCCATAAACACTAAATTTGCCTTTTGAGTCTGTAAAAATTCACATCTGGAGGGAGAATCCAGGAGTACAAAGTTTGCCCAGTTTAGAATAAAAAAGTTACTGCAGATAATTCCGAAAATGAGTCTTAAGTATTGATGATACCAAGGGAGAATTAGTCAATAGCCTTAGAAAACCTTCCAGCCTGTCCACACACGTTAATCCTGCCAATTCTTACACGTGTCCACTCTGAGGAGAGAAAGAGATGATCCCTGATAATAAATCACTGTACCCTGTCTTCGGAGCTAAAGCAAAGAGATGACTGATTATTTGTAGATTCAAATGGCATAGACAGTCATTCGAAATAATTTACATCCAATCCTTTCTTTAATGTGTTATTAAATCCCTGGGTACATATTTGCTGACACAACATTCACAGTGAGGCTGTGAAGAGCTGGAATGAACTTAAAGTGCTTTTCTCACACTTGCAGAGTTCCTTTAGACCTACCTAAGAGATCCCACACCTTCATGATTCAGGAGCTGTGGAATATTTTATTATCAGGGACCAATAGCCTATTCTCCCATTTTGAAATTGGCCAATTCTGGGGATGATTTTAAGTCTACTTTATGTTACAGATATTACTAAAGAAAGCATGAGCTAATGCAATAATACAAATCTAGTATTGCTATATGCAATGGTGGTAAAGGCAATGTAAAAAATTATACATTGCACAGATGTATGAATGGCCAACTAGCCCACAAAACATGCTCAACATCACTAATCAATAGGTAAATGCAGGTCAAAATCATAATGAGATAGCACTTCACACTCAGCAGCACAAGCGACTATAAAATAAAGAAAAGAAAAGAAAAAAAAAACAAGGAAAATGCCAAGTGTTGGTGAAGATGTGGAGAAATTGGAGACTTTGTGCATTGTTGGTGCGAATGGGAAATGATGCAACTGCTATGGAAACCAGTATGGTGGCTCCTCAAAAATGTGAAAATGGAATTGCCACGTGATTCAGCAATTCCATTTCTGCCTGTATTTTGGATATATACTCATTTCTGCCTGTATTTTGGATATATACTCAGAAGATACTTGGAGATAACTGGAGAGATTTGCATACCAATTTCCATAACATTATTTGCAATAGACAAAAGGTAAAGCAACCCAGCTGTCTATGGACAGATGAGTGAATAAAAATACTGTAACATATAATGGACTATTATGTGGCCTTTTTTAAAAGAGAAAATGCTGACAAGGATGAACCTTGAGAACATTATGCTAAATGAAAAAAGCCAGAAACTTAAAGACAAAAATACTGAATGATTCTACTTACATGGGGTTCTTAGAGTAGTCAAATTCACAGGGAGAGGAAATAGAATGGTGCTTGTCAGGGTAGGGAGTTATAGAAAGCTATAGTTTAATGGGTTTAGAGTCTTAATTTTGCAAAATGAAAACATTCCGGAGATTGGTTGTGATTGCACATGTACGTGAAGATACTTAGCACCATAGACATGAGAACTTTTTAAAAAGAATGATTTGTTTATTTATTGAATTACATTTATTATTATTATTATTATTTTTAATCTGACCAGAGAGGGACAGAGAGAGAGAAAGAGAGAGAGAGAAAGCAAACTTCCAGGTCCAGGACTCGAACTACAGTCGACCATGTGGCAATCCAGTGTCTTTAACCACCATGGCACCTGCCAGCCCCTAGAAGTGAAAATTTAAAGATGGTTGAAGATGATACATTTTATGTTAGATGTAATTTATCACAATTTTTAAAAATTGCATGTGGTCTCAAAACAATTATTGGCTGCCAGGTCTTGTTCTGTCCCAAGGTATATTATGAGTCCTTCCCTGCAGTTTCCTGATCTACAAATAGGTACTCAGCACATTTTGACTGATTGTCAGAGGAAATGAGGAGAGAGAAGGATGAAGGGATGAATAAAAAAAAAATCTACAAAAGATAAATTACAAATGGACAGTAACCAAATGAGAAAATGTTCAGCTTCACTAGTAATCAAAGAAAAGCCCATTAAAGCAACAATGAGTTTCCATTTCTCACTATGAAATGAGCAAAGATTTTTATTATTATAATTTAAATACCTAATGCTGGCAAGGATTTGTTGAGATGAATAACTTCAGACAGAATTGGTATATTGCTGTAAGAAAATGTAGTAATATACATATTAGCCTTACAAAAGTTAAGACCTATTGACCCAACAAAGACAAACCCTATCAGACAACAAAATATGTTGACAAAGATTTAAAGGTAAAGATGCTTATTACAGAGCTATTTATAGCAGACCAAAGGCTAAAGCTAAATATCTGGCCAAGCAGAGAATGCTGAGGTACAAGATGAAAAATGGTGTAGTTACTAAAAAATAATTCAATCTTCAGAAGAATATTTAATAATATAAGGAAGTTTAATAATAATGTAAGAATATAAGTTATGTGTATAGTAATATTGGTTTGTCGTAAACAAATAGATAAAAGAAAACAAGACAGAGGAAATAAAATACATCAAAATGTAATCTATGATTTCTGGATGAGATGATTATGATGAATTTCCCTTTATCTTTCTGTATCTTATAAATATGTATAAATAAAAATTTGTTATTTTGGTAATTTGAAAAAAAATTATTTGAGAAAATTAAAAATAAAAAGTCACTATCTGAACATCTAAAAAGTTCCCAGGGAACACAAAAATGATGTGATGTGGTCCCTGTTATCCATGGTGGTGGAGACTTCCACCACAATGCTAGAGGAACTTTGGTGTTGGCATGCGGATGTGGATAGCAATGAGGGATGGAACCCTGGAAGGGTGGCCTTTGTACACCTGGAAGGATTTGAGCCATTTTCTCTGCTTCCACAGGAAGTGTCTCCTGCTGATTTTGTTCTACCCTGGCATTGCTAGTGTGGGGTACTTGCCCCCATAATGGGTTTACAATGCGGTAGAATGTCTTCTCTCCATGACCTATGTAGGCTCAACTCAGCCAAAGTAGGATATTTTCTAAGGTTTATCTCTGTCGCACCCTCATTGCAGCAGGCTTGCTAGGTAATGTTTATTTAAGCCATCACTTGGCTTGCATCCACTCTGGTAAAGGTCACCTTGCTCAGAGATGAAGGTCTGGGAGGTAGTCAGGACCCATCTGTCCTGAAGGGCCACTGCAAAAGAAGCCTGGAGTCTAGACTAAGAGAAAAGTTCCTCCAATGGGAAATAGGGAAATGGGACCCAGAGAGGGATGGTGACTTGTCCAAGACAAGGTGCCAGCCCTGGGATGGAGCTGGCATTGGTCTAGCTTTCCTAACAGCTAGGAGGTACACCTGTGCGTAGTACCTTGCTGCTTCCTCCTCTCAGGCTCTCAGCTGGAGGAAGCATGACCCGTGCTTCCAACAGGAACACTGGACTCACATTAGCAAAAAGAAGAACCAGAGCAAGCTTCTACTGGGGTGGATGATGGCTACTTTTGGTAGTGATACTAGAACAATGAAAATGATCAGAATCCAGAATATTCATAGTGACAAAACTAAATGAGATGCAAGAGATGAGAGACAATGAACTCCAGAGGGTGCAAGAGAAAGGAGACAATGAGTTCAAGGAGGTGAGGAAGTTCTTGCACAAGCTGAAAGAGGAAATACACACCATAAAAAAGAATCAAACTGAGCTGTTAGAAATGAAGGCTGGGGACCAGCAGTTAGTGTAATGGCTATGTTGCTGGACTCCCATGTAGTCGACCGTGGTTTGAGTCCTGGACCTGGTGGCTTAAACTCACGCCAGGCGCGTGTGCATGTGTGCCCAAGATCCCAAGAGGAGAATGGAGGAGAAGGGATTGCGGCATGGCCATCCCCCCTGGGGGGGATGTCTCACTTTCTATCTCTCTGTCTCTCTCTGTCTGTCTGGCGAGCGCACGCACCCTATAGCAAAAACCTCTTCAAAAAAAAGAAAAGAAAGAAATGAAGGCTGTAATGCAGGAAATCTAAACCCCCTTGAAAATATTAAAAGCAGATTAGATCATGCAGAATACTGAGTCTTGGATATTGAAGGCAGAACCTCTGACCTAGAAAAAAAATCATCAAAAAGACTGAGAAAATGACCCCCCAAAATAAGCATAATGTATGAGAAATATTGGATTCTACTGCATGTCCAGGTATCCCAGAAGGTGAAGAAACTAATAAGGGTATTGATAGTGTATTCCATGAAATCCTGGAAGAAAACTTTCCAAACCTTGAGAGGCATCCAAATATCCACTCCCAAGAAATACAAAGGACCCCACATACAATCAACCCAAAAAAATCTCTAAGGCACATCATGGCTAGATTGACCAAATCCACAAAAACAAGATACTAAAATTGGCAAGAGAGAAATGGCAGGTCACTTACAAAGGTTATCTCATCAGGCTAACATCAGATCTCTCATCGGATAAATTGTGAGCAAGGAAGAAATGGGAAAATATATTCAAAGTGTTAAGTGAAAAGCAGTTTCAACCAAGAATACTATACCCAGCAAGTTTGTCCATCATATGGGAAGAAAGGATAGAGACATTCTCAGATAAACAAAACCTGGGAGAATTTGCCAACACCAGACCAGCTTTCAGGAAGTTCTAAAGGGAGTGCTTTACCAGGAAAACTGAAGACACACAGACAGAAATAAGAAAACAAAAAACAACCAAAAATATAGCCAATTTAATGCTAGAGACAAGTCTGGAAATATCCATGATGACGTTGAATATTGACTTTCAGGACTTAAACGCTAAGATCAGACCACAGTGACACTGCAAATTCAACAAAAGAGAGATTGACTACATGAGACTGAACTGGTGAGGTAGAATTTTATGACTTTTGACTAAAACATTACTGATATTTTTACTATGCTTTGTTTTCCAGATTTAAGAATTTTGCTTTCTTTTGAGCTGTTGATAGGTTCAGCAATTTGTTGAAAATTTTATTTATTTATTTATTTTTTTTTTAATTGAAACATAAACTTTTCTCCCTTTCTGACCCTTCTGGAATTGGGAAATACTTGTGAGTATTCTTATTTTGTGGGAGAAGGGTTATTTGCATAAGTTCAATAATACCTGTTGCCTTTCATCATAAATTGAAAATGTTCCTAATTGTCAAGGCTTTTACTGGAATGATATGACCAGAAAACTATGGAACTAAGGTAGCTCTAAAGATCAAAAGAAGCTCTTGGAAAGATTGCCTGGCACCATAAACAGTTCTGCTTGGCAGAGAGGATTAGAGAAGCCATATGACAGAATTTGTACCATAAAATAACCTGGACTTTTCCAGCCCAGCATTGTAATCAGTAGAGAGTGCAAAAAGAGCAGCCACCACCAGAGGATTACCTTGAGGAAGACTTTGAAGGAAGAAAGAGATTGATCTTTGCTAGCAGATGCTAAACCACAGAATACTTGGTAGGCAGAACTGAGTTGGGAAGGTTCGTGTGTGAATTGTGTGCAGGGTGTTTGCTTCTGAACAGTTTGAGTAGCTGACATGCAAGTATTTTCTCAAAAATATTAAAAACCATATTCTGTTGTTATACAGTCATAAAAAGAATTATAACAAATACTTTGAAAATTATCTTTAAAATTTTCTGGAAATTTTGAAAGTTGGTTATTAACTGGCAAGAACTATGGAGTATGAACAAATTTTTCTTTGATATGTAAAGTAAATGTTTGTGGGAACATGTAAAAAATTTTTAAAAGAATTAATAAAGAAAAAAAGAACAATGAAAATGATCTTTGTGTGCATATCAGGAAATCACCCGAATATCATTTAAAATTTACAATAAAAATTACAACATAAATGAAATGTAGCTATTTTCTTCTAGTTTGGTTTTATATAGTATTTCTTTTTTAACCTGATTATTGAAGGACTACATGTTGGCCAATGCAATAAACAAATCAAAGATATGATCTGTAACTATTAGAAATAAAATGAATGAAATGACTCTAACATATTATGTTTGCCTACTTAGAAAGCCGAGAGGGAATACCCAGAAAACTAGTAGAGGTGAGAAAAGGACAACACAGCCATGAGCCAAGGCAGACCCCTGTCTGGCTACAGACTCACAGAAAGGCTGGGTAGGATAGCTGTGTACTACAACACTATGTACATATGCGAATTAGCTGAGCCAAACAGCCAAATAAAGGTGGGAGCTGATGGGAAGCAACAGGAATGCTCAGATACCTTGAGTGGTAACACATGAGCAGATGCAGGTGCCTGGCACTTTGATAGGTGCTGGGATACCAGGTGGATAAGAGACAGAGTTCCTCCCTTCATGGGCTTGTGTGCTAGACAAGGACACAAACATTAATTAAAGAATCACACGCCCATAAAACATTGCCATCCTGCAAAATGCTAAGAGGGAAGACACCTGGTGCTCTCTGAGCATGTCAGAGGAGGATTGTATCTGGCTGGGGAAGTCAGGGGAGACACATACTGTAATCTGAGGAATGAATGTAAGCAAAAACATGAATTGTGCAGTAAAATGTAGAAAACAAAATCTAAAAAGACAAGGAAAAGAAAATCAGGGAGTTATCTGTAGGGCTTATTTAGTTTTTTAAAAGAAACATTGCTAAATTTGACCAGGTCAATATTTCAATATTCTGCATGTTGGAAAACAAAACAAAACAAAACGAAAAACCATAATCTAAAGTAAAGGGCAAAGTGCAAAAATAATTACAGTAAACATAGACAAGAGTTATACATTTTCATATATAAAGAGCTTTAGCCATCAATAAAATGACATATGCACCTACTAGGGAAAAAAATGAGCTAATAACAGGACAGTTTCACATAGTAAAGTAAGTTCATGGGGCCAGCAAGTGGCCTAGAGGTTAAGGTGCTGGACTTCCACATGGTTGACTAAGGTTCAAGTCCCAGACCTGGCAGCTTGAAAATCACTCCAGGTACATGTGTATGTGCATGGGTGCTCCAAATCCTAAGAGGAGACTGGAGGAGAAAGGACTGTGGCATGATCATCCCCCCAGGGGGTGATTTCTCACCTTCTCTGTCTTTGTCTCTCTCTCCATTGAGCACATGTGCCCTATAGCAAAAATCTCTCTTAAAAAAAAAAAAAAAAAGAAAAAAACAAAGTGAGTAGTATAAAAGTTTAGTAAACATGTAAAAAAATGTTTGCCTTCAGCTGGTACATGAATTACCACTGTGGTATGTCCTCCTTTCTTTTTCCCTAAGAAATTAGCAGAGATTTAAATGCTGAGGTGTCGAAATGTTGGAGAAAGTGGCAAGAAACAGGTGGAAATATAAATTGGTACAATTTTTTTTTTTGAGAGGTTTTCGCTATAGGGCGCGTGCGCTCACCAGACAGACAAAGAGAGACATAGAGACAGAAAGCGAGAAATCACCCCCCAGGGGGAGTGGTCACACCACAATCCCTTCTCCTCCATTCTCCTCTCAGGATCTTGGGTACGCACGCACATGTGCCCGGCGTGAGTTCTAAGCCACCGGGTCCAGGACGCAAACCACGGTTGACTACGTGGGAATCCAGCGACATAGCCATTACGCTAACTGCTGGTTCCCAATTGGTACAATTTTTCTGGAGGGCAATTTGGCACTATCTATAATGCTTTAAAAATATGCCTACTTGGTAATTTCTCTCAAAAATTTTATCTTAAAGAAATCAATATGAATGTGTGCAGAGATTGCATGAAGAATATGAACCGCAGTGTTATTTATAATAGACTAGAACTGAAAACCACATAACTGTCTAACAAAATTAATATGGCAGAATACTAGGTAGCCACTAAAATTTTACAGGGAAAAAGAACACCTATTGATGGGGAAAAGTGTTTGCAATATGTGGTTAAATGAAAAAAAAAAAAGACAAACCCACAAAAAAAGCTTACCCAACCTAAAAATTCAAGTAGAGCGAGGAGACGTGAACCACACATGTGCGGAAATGTGATATACTACTTTCAATTGGGTCATATTACAAATGAGCAGGGAATGGATGAATAATTCACTGAATGGTACTTGGATAACTGATTATCCATGTGAAAACCTAAATGAGAGCAGGACCAAAGACAAAACATAAATTCCAGATAGGAAAATATCTGCAAAAAAAAAAAATGCTAAAATTTTTAGAAGGAAATATAGTGTAATAGCTACATGACCTCAGGAAGAGAAGAATTTCTTAGCAACGAAGAGGACAAAGCATAATATTTTATTAAATATTAGTAGATACTATAACCTTTAAAAATTTAAAAGATCTGTATGTTAGAAGATGGAGCTTAAAAATACAAAGGTAGCTAGCTAAACACTGACAAGAAATGAATTCAGTGTGTATAAAAAATGAAGAATTATTTGAGAAAAATTGAAGCAGTGCTTCTTAAACTTTAATGTGCATAGAAATCACCAGATCTCTGGAAAATGCAGGCACTGATTCAGTACCTCTGAATGTGGCCTTAGAGTCTACACTTTTTTTTTTTTTTTAGATATTTTTGCTATAGGGCATATGCACTTACCAAAGAGACAGAAAGAGACAGAGAGATAGAAAGTGAGAAATCACCGCCCCCCTGCCCCCCAGGGGAGATGGCCACACCACAATCTCTTTTCCTCCATTCTCCTCTGGGGATCTTGGGCATGCACACACACATGCCTGGTGTGAGTTTTAAGCTGCTGGGTCCAGAACTCAAACCACAATCAACTACTTGGGAGTCTAGCAACATAACCATTTCACCATCTGCTGGTCCCGAGATACCACGTTTTTAACAAGGCCTCAGGTGCAGTTTATACTTCTGGTCCACAGAACACACTTTTAATAGCAAGGAAGCAAAGAACTCCTACAGATAAATAACAATAAATAACCCTCGAGTAAGTTTGGCAAAGATTCTGAGTAGGCAGTTCTCAGAACAGAGAAATCAAATGACCAATAAACGTACTGTATTAGCTAGGAAGGGGTCGTTGCTTCCCCAAACAGAGATGTATTTGTTGCTCTCTTAAATAGGACACGTGTTCTAGGCTGGCAAAAGTAGGGACAAAGTTCTATTCTTCACAGCCTCATTAATTTAGGAGGTTCCAGGGTTCGACTACTAGAGCTCTGTTGTCTGTAGCATGGGACTTGCAAGGTTGCCTTAGACACTGGGCAGCTGGGGAAAAAAGGACAAAGGATCTGCATGGGAAGTTTTTATGCACTGGATCCAAAAATGGTAAAGATCCTCTGCTCATAGAGGGTCTGGTTGGAACTTCATTCAAGGTGATGGCCTTGGGAAATGTCGTCTCACAGTACCCAAGAAAAAGGTATTCGGCTTACTAGAAACCATGGAAATGAAAGTAAAATCACAGTGAGTTACAATTTTGCACCATGGGATTGGCAAAACAAAACTTCACAGCTGGGACCAGCAGTTAGTGTAATGACATGACTGACTGTGGCTCGAGACCTGGACCTGGAAGCTTGAAACTCAGGCTGGCATGTGTTTGTGCATGCCAAAAAATCCTGAGAGGAGAATCGATGAGAAGGGATTGCAGTGTGACTGTCCCCACTAAGGGACACTTTCTCACTTTCCTTCTATCTCTCTCTCTCTTTCTGGCAAGCGAAAAGAGAGAGAAAGATATGGAGGCAAAAACCTAGCAAAAAAAGTATTCCATGCATATGTCATTTCTAAGTCACTGTTAATTTGTTTATTTTCAATGTTTATTATCTACTGTCTGTCTTAGCTCTCTGGATTGTCAACTCTAACCAAGCAGGAATATTTGTCTATACTGTTGGTGCATCCCCAGTGTCCACACAGTGCCTAGCACACACTAGGCACTCATCAAGGATCTGCTGACTGGAGAGGCTGAAATAGAGGTATGCCAGGTGGCACTCTAGTCTTCCAGTAGTCACTCAGCCCAGATCCACATGCCAGCCACGTCAGGGGCCTCCTAGTGTCTCCAGCCCTCAGTCATGCCATTACTTCCAGCATACCGTCTTACCTGTTGAGGTTCTGGGTTGCTGTGCGCATTTCAGATTCTCAATCTATACATCTGTGAGTACCATCAGTGCTGGTTGTTTTCAGTCTCTTAGATTTGTTTGTTTGTTTGTTTGTTTATTTAAGTCTAGTGATTTCTCTCACGAGAGAGAAAGACAGAGAGAGACTCAGTGAGAAAGAGGCAGAGAGATAGTTACTCCAACAGTGAGTTCATGCTGTGATCCACCCTCAGTCTCAGCTGGCCTGGATTATGGGCATGTGTGCATGCACACAGTGTGCTTAGGAGGTCCCTGAAATGAAACCAGAACCTTTCCTATATGGGTCTAGCTGCAATACTGCTGTGCCACCTCCTGACCCATTTGTTTAGTTTTAAAGTCCATTTACTAAGGTATAATTTACATTTAGTAAAATTCATCTTTTCAGGTGTACAGCCTGATGAGTTTCGACAAATGTATAGTCATGATGAAGCCAGCACCACGACAAAGATAGAAACTTTCTTACCACCTCATAAAGTCCCTCCTGAGCTACTAAGCTTTGGGATAGTTTGTGACACATTGATACCAACAGAAACCACATTCTTCTACCTCTTTATTGTGAATCGTATTCTTATTTCTCATCTGTTTTCCTTGCTCTGGAATTTCCTTCCTTGTGAGCTCTTGTAAACTTGTGTTTACCCATTAGTCTGTAAGTTCTATGAGGGACCATCAGTGTGATGGCTACTTCTATGCGTGGCACAGTTCCTGGCACATAGTAGGTCCTCAATAAACCATTATATTATGAAGGACTATGGTAGCATCTGTTGAGTCTGGAGACTTGAGTTCTTACTTTGGCTATAATCTTACATGAAAAAGTAATTTGACTTCTTAGCCTCAGATAGTTCGAATATGAGGTTGGGTTATAGTGACCCAGATAAAGGCTAAAGGCAATGAAGCTTCAAATCATTCATTCAAATCATTCCATCAGCCATTATTAAATACTTAGTGGATATCTACTGAGTGCCAGGTACTCTAATAGGTGCTAGGGAGCAAAGAAAGACATAAGATATAGTCCCTGTGCTCACAGAACTTACCGTCTAGTTGGGGAGTCACATATAAGTTCAATGACAACACAGAATAACGTGATCTGCTAAACCATGGGAAGTGCCATTTAAGTCTCCTTGTCTTGAGCTCAATGTTCTGGAAAGTTCTTTGACACAGAGATGTTCTGAGAATCGTCATGTTTATAACAATATTGGCTCTTCTGAAATAAATGTGGAGGAGGCAGAAGTGGACAGAACCGCCAAGGTATTCCCTTTCATAATCTCTGACTTTCGAATGACAAAATAGACCTTTCAGGTAAACCAGTCAGTCTCCAGAATATTGTCCAGAATTCAACCTGGGGAAACTAGCTTAAGAACCCCGGAAATTACAAATGCCTTGTACTTATCCTTCGATGACTTTACCATTTGGAAGGAAATGTACTGCCTTATAAATTCTTCTTATTATGGAACTTTTTGGTAAGCTTCTAAAGTAATTTCAGATCTCAGTTAGGTTTGTTCTCCCTGCTGCCCAATACAATATCTTCCAGGGCTGCAGTATTGAAGCGATCTAGAGAAAAGAGAAATTAAGACAATTTCCCAGCATTCTGTAAGCATTTGCATGTGAATGTAGGCCTTCCCGCTGTTTGATAAATCTGATATGTAAGAAAACCATGAGAATCAAAGTTCACATCCAGTCGGGTGCTTTATATGTACGTGGCGAAGGTTGCTACAAAAATGTGATAATATCCTTGCAAGCCTATGACTAATGAGAATACGGATAGCACATCTGAGACAGCTCAAATGTGTAATTATTGTGAGGATTTCAGAGACACATAAATATAATGATCTTCAGCTAAGTAAATTGCTAGCTACCAATGAAATAAATAGGGTCCCTTCAGAATTTGAAATAATTTGGAATGGTAGGTGGTGGGAAATGATTCACCTTAGCTGTTATCTCTGGAACAGTAATATAGAAATATATCTGCCAACTCTGGTGCATTTACATTGTTCTTCATATCCTGTAGAGTTTGTGAGAAGAGTTCCGGTCCCTGCTGACTTGCAGCCCCTCATTTTGATAAGCTGTAGCACAGCATGGCGCAACACTGGGTAGGAGCAGCTAATATTGTTTACCACGGTAGGCATCCCAGCCATAATATTTTTCCAAGAAACACTGATGTGTTTAAAGGTCAGGTTGATACAGATTTGACGGAATAACATAAATTCATCTTTCTAGGAGTAAAATGGTGTACATGACTTGGTTTAAAGGTTAAACTGTTTCTTGTGCACTGGATAGGTCAAAGATCTAAGACTTTAATACACAAAGTATAATTACCTGTTTGGACAGACAGGAAGATGTGGTCTAGGGTTTGGATTTTCGTAGAGATGTGTGAAAACTTAGGAAATCTATTGACATTGTGTCATTCTTGATACGTTTAGTTAACGAGAAAATCCTATAAAGGGTCCAGTGAGAAGGGCTTTTTCTTTCCCTTTTTCCTACATACATACCTGCTGGGATTCTAGGAACTGATTTTAGAACCTCGGTACAGTCTAAGGAAGTTCCCTTAAGGAAGTTCCCTCAGGGCTAGTAAACTCCCCAGTACAAAAGGTGCATAGTAGGTACTAAATTGAAGTTTGGTAGATGATGCATTGAGTGCATTATTTTTTAACCCACAAGTTGGTTTTGATAAATAAGGAGAAAGGCGAATGGAGTCCTGTAACTAGAATCGCAACTAAGACAAATCTTGGACTAGAATGCTTCCTTCATTCACTCATTCACATTTTTCTTCCATTCAACAAAAAAATTATTAAGCCCTTACCATATCATGGAACTATGCTGGATACTAAGATAAACTGATAAGACCTAGTCCTGACCTGATAAATTTGCAGCCTGTCTGGGAAGAAAAATAAAGTGAGCTGGGGCAGGAGAGGAGGAGAGGGAAGAAGTGAACACTGCTGTCTTGCCCTCTCCTGGGAATGGTCAGTCCCACCAGCTAGTCTCCTCTTCCCACAGTCATTTCTCCCTGCTCTTGCCACGTTTTACAGAAACCTGTTTCTTCTCCTAGGTCTCCTCCCCTGCTTGGCGACACTGGCAGGAGGACCCGGAGATACTTTCTGAGCTTCACTAGTGCGGGTCCTGGTAGAGGCCTGGACTGAGCCAGAGGCAGGCCAGGCGTAGCCTCCTCGCCTTAGCTCGCAGACACAGGGCACTTGATGCTCTGGAGGGGCCTGTTCTCAGGGGCTCGCAGGTTGGAGGAGGGGTGGGAACCGAGTTGTTATTTTAGTGGAAGAAGGAAACAGAGGCCAGACCTGTAGTCTTCAGGCCCACGACTCCCTACAGTGGATGCAAGGTTCACGCGGGAGAACCACCTCCAGGACTGCTGGGTTTAGTTGACTGCTGGTCATGTCGGAGTTCGGCTGTCACCCGTGTGCCCACAGGTTAGAAAGATGATCGCGCAGCCTATTCGAGCACACTGTGCTGTTTGTCAGTCAAGTTCCGGGGCAGCGCTAAGGGAGAAAAGTTCGGGACGGCTGGAGCGAGGAGAATGGGGGAGATAAAGCAAGCGTCAGATCGGAGCGGTGAGAGGGACCTGGCAGGGGCCAGGGGACGAACAAAGATGGGGCTGTGGGGACAGTGGAATGGGAGGGGGAGGCGAGGTGATCGGGATGGGGGGGGGCAGATGGAAGGGGAAACGAGAGGGGAGCCGAGGGGTGGCCGAAGTCTTCCCGTGAACTGCACCCTCGGCACACCCCACTCCAGTTTCTGGCATGGAAATGGAGGCATCCGGTCCTTGGAAGTCGCAGCAAAGTGGACCCTGTCTGGCAGGGGGAGAACCATCTCTTCTTGTCGTTTCTATATGGGGGACTAGAAAGGAGAATATAATTTTAGTTGGAGGAGCGTTCTTTCTGTCACGAAGACTGGCTGGCCTTATCCCTAGGCGATAATCCATAATTGCTCCTGAAAAATGGTCAGTGTCTTTCTATCCCTCTGCTGTCGCACTCCACCGTGGGGCCGTTCACCTCTTTCCTCCTGTAAGGGCCACGAGGTGGGCCTGTGGGCCGGCCCAGGCCATGCAGACAGGAGAAGGCTCACAGAGGAAGGCTGCTCTGGCCTCTGTGGGAATCTTCAGGTATCAATTAATAGTCGGATTCTACTCTGGTGTATTCTTTTGTTATTTTTCAGTTTCTTTTTTCTATGAGCAAGAGAGAGAGAGAAGGAGAAAGAGAAACAGCACCCCATCCTGACTCTGGTCCTACCCTCCACCCCACACCCTTCAGCCAGCTGCGGATCAGGGGCAAGCAGTGCTCTAAGTATCAGGGAGGACTCCTGACTTGAACCGGAAACAGAACTATGTAGGGAGTGAGTGCTTTACCACTATGCCACTGTCTGGCCCCACCTTGGGTGTATTCTTAAGAGGTATTCCATAGAAAAGACCAAATATTAATTTTTATAAAGGGAATGACATTCTATATAGCATGAAAATAGAAACAAGTATTTTTTAAAAACCTGGACAGAGAGAGTTTAGGAATCTGTATAGACTTACTCCATTACCTAATTTTTGCCTTCTCTTCTTGATCTATTTCTTCTGTTGCCTCTGTTGACTTGAGTCTCTGGGGCACTCAGAGCATGTCTGTTGAATGAATGAATGAATCGATCAATCAATGAAACACAAGTCAGAGTAACGTAACACCCGCTGGGAAACATGCAAGTAGGATAGATGATTCCTGGTAGAGGGAGTCAGGTGGGGGCTTGGCTCTCCTGAACTGCGGGTAGAGGGGAACAATATGAGAAAGTGCTTGGTAGGGTTTGGGGAGGAGGGTGATGGAAATCCTTCCTGGGTGGAACACAGAGAGGTGGGAAGATGTCTTAGAAGCTGAGATCTTTTTTTTTTCTCCTGAGTAGATAAAAGCACTTTCTCTCTTAAGTTTTTAAAACAAAGAATGAAAATGTAACTTCAGATTTCACAGTGAAAGTGAAGGCCTTGTTTACCTTGACATGTACCTGCTCCAAGATAGGATCTAGACTAGCCCTGTATACCAAGAGTAAATTGGGTGTGGTCTCTGCATCACCAAGCCACAGCAGCTGAATCTTCTCCTCAGGATACCCTTGCCCCTTCTTTTTGACAAATAAGGAAACTGAGGGATGGAGAAGAACAGTGACATGCCCCGTAGTAAGACACAGTGCCCAGGAAGGCCTTCCTCATTCCCTACAATGTTTCCCTGTATCTTGCTAGAGATCTGTTCACCTCCCTGCTGGGGATGAGGGACTGACCTTGAATATATGCCCTGGGTCTCCGTGGAACAATATGAGCAGGAAAAAAAAAAGCAGGAATGTGGGAGGCTTCAAATGTCAGTTGCTGCCCCTGGGACCTGGTCCAAGGCAAGGACCCTGAGGATGCTTTCATTCCAACAAGGCTGGCAGAGCATCTAGCACTGCCCTCCAATGCATCAGCAGTTCAGTATTCACAGAGTGTGGCTAAAGCATTCATGGGCTGTAATACATCAACACCCCTAAAAATATCCCAAGCTCCTAACTCACCCGGCCCATTGACAATGCATCTTATAGTTTCTATAATAATATACTTGTTTCATAGGGTGGGTGGAGGCCCTGGATAGTGGGGTGAGCCATCAGCAATGGGGAGCAACTGGAAGTAGTGAGTGCAATCTTTTTCAATCATTTTCTAAACCACACTAGCAACCTGGTGGGCACCATTGTGCACAGGTAATAACCAGGAACAGGTGTCATAATTAACATACTACATCTAATGTCTAGGTAATATTACCCAGCAGGGATGAACGATTACACATTTCTGAATTATCTTGCCTCTCTGTACCTCAAACAACAAGCAATTGTCTGTTTCCTTAACTCCCCTTCTTTGGGGGCAATATGGGTAAAAGGTTGGGGACCTGGCATTGCCATTTCCTGGCTCTCTGTCTTGAGCATGTTACAAGGAAGTTTCCATATAAGAATCCTTACAGTTTCTGTAATAATATACTTATCTCACTGAATTACTGTGAAGATTAAATGTGATCATTAAAGTTTCTGGCACATAGTAAACATGCAATAAATGTTAGCTGTTATTATTAACTGAAAACCAAGCCAAAATTTTAGGATGTAGACATTAGTAGATAAAAGTATGCTTCGATTTCACAAATATGTTTAATTTTTCCAAGTCTTCTATTTCAACCAGAATCAAATTGAATCCACACTTACACATGCCAAACTTCTCTGGCTAAACAAGAAAGCTAAAACAAAATTGCTTTTGGACTCAGCAAATATATTGTGTTCTTTAGCAATTGCTCTCATTTTCTAAGGTCATCAACTAGGCTTTCATCATTAGTGCAGTTCCAGGTAAGACCTAAATAGAAATGGGCCATGGTATTTAGCATCTCACATTTGCAAAATCAAATCTTTGTACTCTCTTATAGACAGGGCTTCATGTGCCCTTGAAACACTAATGAGATGCCAAGAGATTTTCAGGTCAGGCCATGGGGCTATATTTAGAGATGGAATGATTTGTGTTTAGCTTGAAGATGGGACTGTTGCCCTCTTGAGCTCTGTAACTCAAAAGCCATTGCAGAGAGAGTTGTGATTAGAACCCTGGGTCTCTATTGGTGCCCTAGGTAAGGAACATGACTGCTTTGGCCCTCCATTTCCACAGATGTAGAAGATGGGGTTAGACCTGAGCTCTTCCCTTGTCCCGATTTTAGATCATTCCTATAAGAATAGAAACTTCCCCACAGTAGCTTCAGTAAAGGAGGGTCTACTGTGAATACAACAAGGATGTCTCAGGAATCCAGGATTCCAGGTAGAGTTAAAGCAGGTCTCACAGGAACTGGGGCGACAGTCTGCATCATTCTCAGGACATAGCTGCATCTTTCTTTGTACTTGTCGGCCCAGATCTTGCTCTCAACTTCCCAGGTCCTTGGTCTCTACTCTGTCATCCTATATACATGGCCCACCACATAACGCCTGGCCCATCAGCACTAACTCATGACCCATCCCCACAGCCAACTCTCCCAATCTCTGGTTTTCTCATGCTGACTTCCTGAGGAAGGAATCGGAATTTCTCAGCTCATCTTATCAGGCAGATGACATAGGTCATGAGAATGGCTCAACTCATCTTATCAGGCAGATGACATAGGTCATGCCATACACACCAGCTGGTAGATAGGCTCTCCTGAGACCAGTTGCCTGTCCGTTGGGCCAGTCAGCTATGGCCTGGGCTAGAAGTGGGGAGTCATGCTCTGTTCCTCTGTAAGCCTGGAATTGGGAATGACCTTCAGGAGGCATGTAATGTGAGTCCCACTCAGAAAGTAATGAGGACCTGTCTGTTTTGGCATTCTTTCTGCCATGCTTCCCACCCCCTTCCCATGTATCTTCCAGATGTGGATAACTCAGAAAAGTCTCTGTTTCTTTCTCTCTGCTTTATTCAGACTTGATCAGAGCCTTCTGTATGCAGGATCTTCTTCCCTTTTTTTCTTGTTTAGTTTTGTCCTTGTTGGATAGAGGGAGGCACTTGAGCAGTGGAATAAGAATTGCCTAATACATTCCATGTCAGCTCCAAGCCTCCTGATCTCTCTGAGGAGGAGATATGGGTACTTGAGCAAGTTACTCTCTGAGTACTCTCTGAGTCTGTATTCTCTCACACCATTTTGGGTCATTTGTACAAACACAGATCTCGCTGGGCTTTTCCCTAGATCCCATCTCAGCTCCAAGCCTCCCAACCCCTCTCAGCCTTAGTTTTCTCATCTATTGCTAGATATATTGAAATCTCCTATTTTCCTAGGATTAGGTGAGATTTAGGCTTTGGAACTGGGAAAGAACTTTTCAAATGTGGAATTATTAACATCGCTTGTTCTGAGAACGTCTAATAGATCGGAAGGTCCAAGCCTCACCTGTGATGTAGGGTGATCTGAGAGTGATCTGAAGGTCCAAGCTTCCCTGTGGATAGGATGCTTCTTCAGGATACCAGCATGCCTTCTGCTTCTTTGAGGGAGACCCTAAACTACCTGGAGGCCTACAGTGAGAGCCTCCCTGTTTCCTTGGGGAGTTGGGAGGGACTATGATAATGACTAGACCAGAGCATCTTATTACCAGTTTGAAGACAGCTTCAGTTTCTTCTGCAGACATTTCTACTTGCTGCTGAAGGGCAAATGATTTCTCCCATGTCCTGATAGTTTTTCTCCTGTGAGAAAGATGGGCCTGAGCCTGTCCTCTGACTGACTTACATTGCATGAGGGAGGAATGTGGGTGCAGCCAGTGGGAGGTCCCTTCCAGAGTGTCTTGCAGTAGGGACCAGCCCCTCTCCCCGAGGATGCTTCTAAAAATGTTGATGTGGTGTTTCCTGTGGCTTTCCATCCCTCCCTTTAGTTACACTGGTGACAACTCAGTCCTGGGCAGGCAATTGAGAGACTTGTTGGCCTTAGAAGCAGGCCCACAGTGAAGTGCCCTGTGAACTAGAAACACGGCATCAAGGATTCCAAGGACCAGATAGGCACCCATGGTCAGCACCACCAGCTGACTCCCATTGAGAAGGAAAAGGGTGATGCTCATTTCAGAGCCTCTCTTCCTCAGATGGAAGAGACAGGAGGCATGCCAGACACAATGCCTGAAGGAGCTTGTGGGTGCAGTGATAAGAGAGTCTGTATTCTCTAATGCTATCCTGGGCCATTTGTACAAATGTGGATCGCACTGGGCCTTTCCCTAGTCCCCATCTCCTTGTAAGAACTCATGGGACTCAGTGTGGCTGGGCCTACTGCCCCTTCTCAACTAGCAATGTCAGGGGCCAGCAGTCCATGTCCTGCACTGCCTCAATGTGCAGCCTTACAGCCAGCAGAAGAGAGATCCAGGGAAATGCCAAAGTGGGGGTGGCTTTGGTCTAGAAACACGTGGAAAGACAGCTAGACAGTGTTCTGTTAGCAGGATTGTGATTCACTTCCTTCCTCTCTTCCTCCCACAAACATTCCTCCTTTTTTTCCCTCTTCCTTCCTTCCTTCCTTCCTCCTTCCTCACACAAACATGATCAAGAATCTATCATGTACCAGTTACTATGCTAGCTTATGAAGATGGTATGATCTTTGTAATCCTCTCAAAGCTTTCACATTAGAGAGGAAAACAAATACCTACACAGTAACAATGTAGCAGAGGTTCTCAAACATTAATGACCATCACACTCCCTGGAGCATTAGCTAAAAAACAGTCATCCCTCCGTGTTCCTGGGAATTTGAGGTACTCCTTGGTTCCAGGATGCCCCTAGATACCAAAATCCACAGATGCTCAAGTTGCTCATATAAAGTGGCCTAGCATTTGCATATAAACTCTGCTATCTCTTGCATACTTGAAATCATTTCTAGATGACTTATAATAACGAATACAATGTAAACAGTCAAGCAGATCCCCTGGGGGTGTTCCCAGGCTGTGATCCTATCCTTAGTGGTCGCCAGACCCAGGATCAGAATGGAATACGATGTCCCCAAGGAAGAAGGGCCCTGTCCAATGTGGGAGTGGGCTCTGGGGCAGCTATAGAGAGGCCAAAGATGTGGGGCAGTTTCAGAAACAGGTATAGAGAACCAGGCAGATCTACTGGCTAGACTGGGCACAAAGTGGGATCTAGGCCTTAGGGCAGGGTTGCATTGTCCTGTCTGCTTCCTCACTAGCTGCTGGGCTCTTTGGGGCAGGACTGGTACCTCCCTTCTGTGTGTCCTGGTGCAGTGCCCGGCTCTGGGCCATGGCTTCCATGCTGCTTGCCATTTGATCCAGCCCTAAATTTTTCACTAGGCCTTTTCCTAGGACTTATTTCCATGCAAGAACTCATGGTGGCCTGTGATCAGGATTTTAAGAACTCACTCTTCCCAGCCTCTTTCGCTCTAGGCTACTCTCTACTTCAGAGTTTCCAGTGCTCAGGAGTGGGCAGCTTGAGAACCCCATAGTCTACTGGATAGGATCACAGCCTGGGAACAACTCCCCCACCCCAGGAGATCTGCTTTACTCTATTTACATTTTGTTAGGTATTGTAAGTAATCGAGAAAGGATTCTAGTTCAGCTGGAAGTTTAGGGCTGGGTCAAATGGTAAATGCTGGAATGAGGGGCTGAAGTTTTATAATCTCTGCCTGTCTCAGGTTGGTATGGCTCCTGGTGTCCAGAGCAGGCCTGAGCTGGGGATGGGAGGTCTCATAGTCACAGCTTCCACTGCGAGGGCTGAGATGGCTGGAAAGGCCCACCTGAGGAGCCCTTAGACATTTTTCACATTTACAGATGGGTAAACTGAGGCTCAAAGAGCAAGTTAGACTTTCAGAGCCTTTGACCAATATCCCTCCTGACATACTGGGCTACAAAGTGATATTTGCGCAAATACAATACAAAGTGGTATTCCACTCAGGAGAGAGATCACGGAGTTTTCTATCAAGTTGTTTGAAGCAGTGAAAATGCTACTAATTCCAGTGAGATGGTTGGTGCTAGGAGTAAATGAACTTTGGTGCTCAGGGAGGTTGTCTTTCCTCCAAGAAACCGGGCAATTTCCATTTGTTATTTATCTACGTCCTCCTGCATATGTGGAATTTGAGAGCATGTATAATGAAAGACCTGTCTCTTAAAATATCTTGCCTGCAAGGAAATGCAGGAAAACAAAACCATAGGTGGAAAATGAGTAGAAATGAGCATCAACAAAAAGAATGAAGAGAGGGGGAAACACACCCCCATATGGACACACAAGATAGGATACTGCCCTTCCTAGGGTAGGTGCATTGGCTTATTACCTGCGTCAAGTGGTCCTTGGCTGATCCCAAAAACCAGAAGTCCTTGGCTGATCCCAAAAACCAGAAACATGAGTCTCCATAGTTATACACTGAGATGTATTTCAGTTTTAATATTGTCAAGGGCCACAGTGTAGATATCTGCTACAAACCATTAGCTGTTCAGTTTGTTGTGAATATGGATAGTTTTTCTTCTTCTATCTTGAATTTTTTTTTTTTAATTTGTAGAAGGTATGTTTAGCTTGCCAGAATGAGATAGAGACAGACAGGAGGGAAATTAGAAAGCATCCCACAGGGAGGATGACAATAACACAATCCCTTCTCCTCCATTCTTCTCTGGGAATTTTGGGCATGCAGGCACACACACCTGGCACATTTTTTGCAGTTGTGGGGTCCTGGATTCAAACCACATAGTCAATCATGTGGGACCTAGCTGCCCAACAGCACATCATTGGCGGGCCCCCAAATTTTCTTATTGTTATATTTTATAAGGAAAACATTTTCCCTGCTTTTCTTTTTTAAAAACTTAGGAGAGGGGGACCAGCAGTTAGCATAATGGGTATGTCACTGAACTCCCACGTAGCCGACCATGGTTCGAGTCCTGGACCCGGTGGCTTAAACTCACGCCAGGTGCATGTACATGCGTGCCCAAGATCCCAAGAGGAGAATGGAGGAGAAGGGATTGCGGCATGGCCATCCCCCCTGGGGGTTGATTTCTTGCTTTCTGTCTCTCTGTCTCTCTTGTCTTTCTGGTGAACGCACACACCCTATAGCGAAAACCTCTCAAAAAAAAAAGAAAAAACAACTTAGGAGAGAAATCCAAGATGAGCACATCTCTTCATCTCTAAGTGAATGACTCTTCAGCTAGCAGAGGAACAGGAGCATGGGAGAGGGGAGACAGGTTATAGTTAAGAAAAATAAGACTCTGCAGAGAATTTCCCACCTATGGAAAAATACAGTTGTTACGGGCAACTTTACATTTAGCTAATTTGTTGATGGTTAGTCAGTAGGACTAAAGATATCATTTTGGACTAAAGATATCATTCCATACAACAATGGTATGGAATTTTCAAGAGATGACTCATGTTAGTCATTTCTTTTCTAGAAAATGTGCAATTTAATTCAGGTAAAGTGAGTTATTGTTGAAACAATTCTGAACCTGGTCAATGATTAAACAGGGTTCAGCTACTCTCTCAGAGTGCATTCGATTTCCTATAATGAATCTGCTGGGTCTCTAAAAACCTCCAAGCAAAAATCAGTAAAACATACTGATTGCTAGAATATGGAGCTAAAAGAGATGTTGAGAATGGTAGGTAGAAATGCACTCTCCAGATGCACTTTCTCAGCCCCCAAATTAGGCCAGTTCAGTGATGGATGATTAGTATGCAGCTCCGTGGGTTTGGGGAGAGGTGGCCTGGCCATCGTCCCTTAGGACAGGCTTTCCCAAGGATCCCCTTCCTAGAGATGAGTGTAAACTGGCTGCTGAGCTGTGTGCAAACACAGCCCAAGGCAGGAGCAAAGGCATAAAAGCATTGGCCTCAATGTCACCCAGACGAGGATAACGGTCACTCATTCACTGAGCCTTTGTGCTCTTGCTTCCTCCACTGCTGCTACCGTACAGGTTGTTGTGAGCTCACAGATAACACATGGGCAGAGCCTGAACTAGACTATGACCTCAACAAATGTGTGT
This sequence comes from Tupaia belangeri chinensis, assembly GCF_000334495.1. Taxonomy (NCBI): domain Eukaryota; kingdom Metazoa; phylum Chordata; class Mammalia; order Scandentia; family Tupaiidae; genus Tupaia; species Tupaia belangeri. The sequence continues at coordinate 1,401,866 of NW_006159577.1, forward strand.
CGTTGTTGTCATTGTTAGATTATCATTGCCATTTTATCTTCATAGGTGAGCCAGAGAACATGGCAAACAACACTCTTTGCAGTTAGGAAACTCATGTGTCTTGCTGTCACTGGACATAAGGCTGCAATAGAATTTTCAGGTGTTCCATGCCTGAGATGGCCATTGGGCTCTGAAGGGACCTCATCAGGTGGACAGTGGACTGACATTACTTGATGGAGAGAGGGAGAGGTAGATGTGAGTGCAAACCTCAGGTCAAATTCTCCACAATGAATGTGGGAGACAGATGGACTGCACTACTGGGCAGTGCAAGCACTTCCAAGTTCTGGGTGGTGCAGTCATCAGTGTGATGTGGTCACACTCCTAAAACCAAATGTTCTTGGCAGCAGAGCTCAGCCCAGTTTGGGACGTGCAGTGGAGCTAATTGTTGAAGCAACCTTGCTTGGGTTCTCGTGTGATTCCATAATAGTTTTTTTAAAAATAGATACTATTATTTAATCCATTTTACAGGTGATAAAAGTAACTGGAAAAACTACAAACTTACACATCTGAGTTCTGAGTTCAGGTTCCCAGACAGGAATGTTCAAATCCAGCGTCCCAAGTCATGTGTTACACTCAGCCACTCTCGGCACAGTGCTCCATAAGGAATGGCTGATCTGAGTCTTGCCCTTAGGACCATTCAGCCTGTTCCACCCTTTTCTCATGTGGCATCTGAGTGGTCTCTCAGGATCTAATGAGGTCATTTTTTTTCTCTTGAATCTGTTAATGTGGTAAATTAATGGCTTAATTTATATTGTTTCTGTAACTACTTTCCATAAGTTTAGTGAATTAAAACAAGACTTTTTTTTTTTTTCCTTATAATTTGGGAGGTCAGAAGTCTTACACGCAAGGTCTCAGAAGAGCTGTGTTCCTTCCAGAATCTGTTTTCCTGTCTTTTCCAGCTTCTGTAGGCCACTTGTATTTCTTGGTTCATGGTCTCAAGGTCTCTTCTTTTGTCTTCAAATAGCAATCTCTCCTTTCCCTCTCCCTCAGTCCCCAACTTTGCCTCTGCTTCTTGCTTCTCGTCTATTTCTATGGTCTGATCCTTTCATTTCTTCCTGTAAGGATCTTTGTGATTACATTGGGCTCACCTGGAAGATCCAAGATACCATCCCAACATCAACACCTTTAACTTGATCACATCTGTGAAGTTCTTTTTGACATAAGAAAACATAGTTTCAGGTTCCAGGGATTAAGCTATAGACATCACTGGAGGACTCCTAGCCTACTACAGTTATGTTAGCATGTTTTCTCATGTTAAACCGTCCTTGCATTCCTGAGATAAATATTGCCTAGTCATGATGCAGTTATTATCAGTATTTTAAAATAACTTCTAGCATTTCAATTAGCATCCTGATGTGATGTTATTCTTTCTCTGTGTAGCACATGCATATTTTGGAGCACCAGCGATGTGTCAGGCATTGTTCAAGTACTGTGGAATTCATCAGGGACTATGACAAACTCCCTTCTGTGTGGAGTCCACATTCTAGTGCCAGGGGGTGGGGTAGACAATAATAAATAAATAATAAATATTTACTGTTATTAGGCAATGCTATATTCTATGCAAACAAGTAACTAGCTGAAAGAAGTTGAGGGTGACTGCCATAAAGAAGTCAGGGCAGGCTACTCTGAGGAGGAGACCTTTGAGCAGAGGCTGAAGAGAAGTGGAGAGTGAGCCATGTGAATGTTAGGGGAACAACCAGTGCAAAGGCTCTGACGCAAGAGTACTCTCAGCATTCTTGGGAAGCTGTTCAGTCAGCAGTAGAAGATAGTGGAAGAGCTGGCTAGACAGAGTGCCAAGTACACAGAACTTGCTGAGTAGAAGGGGGCCTTCAAGCATAGAAGTGAGTCATCTAATTTACACTTTAAAGAAATTATTCTACAGCAAGTGGTACAGTGGTTAAGGCACTGGACTCCCACATGGCTGATCGCAGCTCTAGTCCTGGACCCAGTGGCTCTAAACTCAGGTCAGGAGTGCGCCAGCAGGTGGCATGGTGGTTAGGTGCTGGATACTCCCACATGGCCAACCACGGTTCGAGTCCCAGACCTGGTGGCTTGCTTTCTCACTTTCCTTCTCTCTGTGTATCTGTCTTTCTCTGGTCAACTTAAAATAAATGAGTGAATAAATAAAATTAAATAAATAATTCTAAACAAATAAAGAAACAGACAGATAGACAAACCAACCAACAAAAAAACTCATGCTGGGAGTGTGTGCGTGTGTGCCCAAAATCTTGAGAGGAGAAAAAAGGAGAAGGGATTGTGGTATGGTCATGTCATTGGTGGCTTATTTCTCACTTTCTCTCTCTCCATCTCTCTCTGTCTCTCTGGTGAGCACTTGAACCCTATAATCTCTCAAAAAACAATAACAAACACAAAAGTGATCACACTGGGCAGCAAGGAAGAAAACCCCAAGGGGGCAAGAATAGCAGTCCCATTAACATGTGACTGCTACAGAAGACTGGCCAATAATTTTTTTTTAATGGGCTTGTCTGGCCTTGATATCAATATGATGCTAGAGTCATACAATGAGTTGGGGAACGTATCCTCTTTATTTTGGAGAGGAGATGGTTTATAGAAGGGAGGGATGATCTAGCTGTTATTTGAAGGTCTAGTAAAACTCACCTGTGAAGGTGGCTGGGTCAGAGGCCTTTTGTGTGAGAGATATTTTGACTCTGATTCCATGTATTTAATGAGTACATTCTGCTTTTCCAAATTTACTATTTGTAACAGATATTTCCAGAACATGATCTATTTTCACTGAAATTTTTAAACAGCGTAATATAAAAAGTACCATTCTACACTGAAGTACATTCTGGTCTTTAAAATCGTGATTGGTTCTATAATTACAGCTCCCTTTTTATGCCTAATTGTTTTTATGTGGATTTTCCCTATTTTTTTTCTTCTATCTCTTCTCCAATCAGTCTTGCCAGATGTTTGTCTGTTTAAGGTGAAAAAACAGATGTTGGCTCTGTGGATTATCTGTATTTATTTACTCTGTTTCCTTTTCGTTTTATCATTTCCTTCTGCTTTCTCTTGCTACCGTTCTGTTTCTATCTGTTAATCCAGTTTATCTTTAAAGAAAGATTATTTCTTTTTAAAAATATATGTTGTGGTTTTCCTTCTAAGTGATGGCTCAGCAACACTGCATAGATGTTGATATTTTATACATCCTTTGTCATTTACTTCTTTTTTAAAAGAACTATTTTATTTAACTTTATTTATTTATTTATTTATTTATTTATTTAAATTTGGCCAGAGAGGGATGGAGTGAGAGAGAGAGAGAGAAAGAGAGGAAAAGTGAGAAAGCAAGCTGCTAGGCCAAGCACTTGAACTGCGGTCGGCCATGTTGGAGTCTAGTGCCCTTAACCACCACTCTACCACTGCTAGCCCCTGTCATTCACTTCTTAATGTTTCAAAAATGTCAGCATAATTTCTTTTGTGACTCATGCTTTATTTAAAGTTATGTTTTTAAATTCCTGAAAATGTAGACCTAAGGGCTCTTTTGGGGAGGTTTTTTTTTATTATTTCAATTTCTTTCATACCTTCAATCACATTATTTAGCTTGCGCCTCTCAGGATCTTGGACACGTATGCACACGTGCCTAGCATGAGTTTAAGCCACCAGGTCTGGCACTCGAACCGCGGTCGACTACATGGGAGTCCAGCGACATAACCATTATGCTAACTGCTGGCCCCTCTTTTGGGGAGTTTTTAATGTACTTGATCAGGACCAGCAGTTGGCATACTGGCTATATTGCTGGACTCCCATGTGGTTGACTACAGTTTGAGTCCCGGGGACCTGGTGGCTTAAACTCACGCTGGGCGCGTGTGTGTGCGTGCACAAGATCCTGAGAGGAGAATGGAGGAGAAGGGATTGCGGTGTGACCATCCCTCCAGGGGGTGATTCTTCGCTTTCTGTCTCTCTGTCTCTGTCTTTCTGGCTAGCGTACGTGCCCTATAGCAAAAAACTCTCAAAAAATAAATGTACTTGATCAATTTCTGAGAGCGATATGTTAAGCTGTAATGTGGGTTTATTGATTCTGTCTGATCTTTCTAATAGCCTTCCATATTTTGAAACTGTGTTAAGTATATGAGACTTCAAGCTTAAACTTTTCATCAATACAAAACATCCATGTCTCTGTGAATAATTTCTACCATGAACTTCATTTTGTCTATATTAATTTGACCATATCTTTTTGTTTTCATTTAGCTGGGACATCTTTTTTCCATACCTTACTTTCACCCTTTCGTATTTAGACATGTATCTAGTAAATAGTCTATTGCTTTATATATTTGAGAAGACAATTGGCTACTGTGCTCCAGAAACCTGAAGTTTAAAATTCAAGTTCTTTTGGGTTTAAATGAGGTGCACTCCCATTACCCCCCAATGTAACCCAGATGGCAGCTGGGTCCTCCCATCCCTCAGAAATCTGGCTGTTTGTAACTCTAGCCTCGGAGAGCTCCTCTGGGCTCCGGGGGTCCCAGTGAGCCTGACTCTTCTCCATGCTCCTCTGCTGGCCTTTCAGCATCATCTCCACTAGGATGATCCACAGCTTTTCTTTTTTTTAAAAAAAAAATTCAGCTGATATTCACATAACATTTTCTGTTTTAAAGTTTATAACTCAGTGGCATTAAGTACATTCATATTGTATAGTTATCACAACCGTCCATCTCCAGAACCTTTCGTCATTCTACCTAAACAGAAATTCCATCCCCATTAAACAGGAACTCCCTTTCTGTTGCTAATAACAGAGCTACCCGAGAGAGTAATTTCAAAAGAATACGGGGTTATTTGACTCATGCTTTGGAAGTTCAAGGCCCAGGGGGGTGCATCTGATGAGGGACTTCTTATTGACAGGGTCCTGAAGTAGCGTAAGCAACACACGACATCACGTGGGATCATATGGTGAGGGGGAGGAACATGTGTAGAGCAGAGCATGTCTGTGTTTGTGTCTCTGTGTCCCTATGAACCCACCAGGTCTCAATTACAGGGGGCCTACCCCAATGCCTGATCACCTCCCAAAGACCCCACCTTTCAATACCATAACTGGATTCAGTCTCCACCCTCTCATCACCATTGCAGTGACTAGCCAAGTTTTAACACATTAATTTGGAGGAATATGTCCAAAGCTTAGCACCATCCTTTCTCCTCTCGCCCCCAGGTAACATCTATTGCACGTCCCATCTCTGTGAATCTGCCTATTCTAGTAAAACCGTAAGATAGGTCTCTTTATGTGCATCTGTTCATTTTTTACATTTTCTTTCATTTCATCATCAAATATTTAATAGGAGCTAACCTCACATACTACCATAAAGGAATATACCTTACATTGTGTAATACTTTGAATCTTCTTAGAAGTTTTTTTCTTTTTTTTTTTTTAGATTTTTGCCTTTGGGCATGTGTGCTCACCAGAGAGAGAGAGAAACAGAGAGGGAAAGTAAGAAATCATCCCTTCAGGGGAAGGCCACACCACAATCCCTTCTCCTCCTTTCTACCCCTTGGACTCTGGGCACACAGGCACATGTACCTGGCATGATTTGCAAGCTGCTGGGGTTAGGACTCATGTCCTCAGCCTGTTTGAATTTCGTAAAAACTCTTTAAGGGAGTTCACCAGACCTTACTACTCTAATGGAACTGAAGTCCAGAGAAATAGTTGCATTGTCCACAGTCACACAGCAAGTGGCCAAATTAGGATGAAAAGCCCAGGTCTGTTGACCCTATTAAGCTATCTAGAGTCTGGCAATTTCTAAGAAGTTGGGTAAGATTTTTTTTTCCTTTGAATCTTATGATATTCACTAGAATATACACAACTATTTACCTGGTTGTGGTACACAGTTCTTAAAACTCTTGGAATCTCAGGGTCAGATAGTGGACCCACCTGGGTCCAGTTTCGTTTTCTTGGACTTTCATGAGCACTCCGGTGGGGCCGCACCTGTGATCTGGGCTGGCTGAGACGAGGGGTGGGTCATGGCTTGAAGACTCTCTTGAGGGTTTGTTCTGTCTCTCTCTGGCTCATGGAAGAAATAAATTAATAAACTCAAATAAATGAAAAGCCTTCCAATCTCTAAAGCAGTGTGGTTTTTTTTGGATGTTAATGAATGACTGGTGGTTGGGGCTCCTGAATAACCTCAAGATGCGGGTTAGTTGTCAGGGGAACCAACTGTGTGATTAGAGGGTTGGAACTTTCAGCCCCACTCCCTAACCCCCAGAGGAAGAGAGAAGGGCTGAAGGCTGAGTTGATTACTAATGGTGAATGATGTAATTAATCATGTCTGAGAATGTAATAAAGCCTCTTTAAAAACCCAAAAGGACAGAATTTGGAAAGCTTCCAGACTACTGAACACATGGAAGATTCTGGAGGGCAGTGCTCCCAGAGTAGGTATGGAGGCTCCTCACCCTTTCCCCATAGCCTGCCCTATGCATCTCTTCCATATCGCTGTTTATATTCTATGTAACATCCTTTATAATAAATGGGTAAACCTAAGCGAAATGTTTTCTTGAGTTTTATAAGCTGCTCCAGCAAACTCATCCAACCTGAGGGATGGGGGCCCTGAGAATCCTGATTTCTAGTTGGTCTGTCAAAACCTGGGTTTTTCCATTGACATCAGAAGTAGGGACAGTCTTGTGGGACTGTACCCTTAAACTGTGGGATCTGATGCTATCTCCAGATAGGAAGTATCATAACTGAATTTAATTAGAAGACACCCAGTTGGTGTCTCTGGAGTACTACTGCTTGGTACATAGGGGAAACCTGACACATCTGTCAGAAGTACTGTGTTAAGTGACTGCGTAAGAGAGAAGGAAAATCACTTTTTCTCCTACAAAAATTTGACTAATTTTATTTTGTGTGAGTGAAGAAGGGATTGTGTTGATTTTGTGAGCATGTAGTTAGAGAGAGTGATTATGGGAAGGTCAGAACTCAGAGGTAGCTCCTAAAAGGAGCCTGTGGGTGCACGCCTGGCTTCATGTGGATGGTCTCCACCTGCCACCTCCAGCTTTGCTTTCATCACACCTGCCATCTTTAACAAGGGTTTTCTCCCAGTGGGAGGGTTTAGGATGCACAAGATATGCTTTTCCAAAAAGGTTGGGCATTTCTCCAGGAGCCAAAAAAAATCAACCAGTGCTCAAATAGGCTGGAAGACAATCTTGTTTTTCCAAGCTCTGAAATAATCAAGATCTCACTGTGTACATGTTTGCAAACAAGAAGGAACAATAAATGCATTCAACATGTAGAGTTTTATTTACAGTTCTATTGTCCAAGACCGTCATCTGTTAGGACTTGATTATAACTGTCACTTTGTGAAAATATTGGTAAGCTTGAGCCCTACTCAGAAATGAAAGCTTGCTGAAATGCAAAGGCCTGTCTTTCCTAGTGGGCACTAATGATTCTAGAGAAAGCAGAGATCCGTTTCAACAAAGAAAAGATGACAATAACAAAGTAAACAAGACTATCCTGAATGCATCTGCTAATTGATCCTTTGAGTTTGAGGGATATTTTGCTTTAATGTGGCAGCTTCATGTACAAGCATGTGTATTAGAGCAACTCTTTCAAGGTTAAGACTAAGATTTGCTCTGATACAGGAACACTAATTTTCTATTGACTTAAGTAAATCAGAGCATAGGGAGAACGATGGCAGAAACAAGGGTATTTATCAGTGCGGTTTCCCAGAGTGTTACACACATAGATGGTGAAGGCATCCAGCCAGCTATTGATCGGCCCCTTGCAGAAGAGATCTTTAAGATAAATCCATGTAGCCTGGGGCCCCTCACCTCTGGGCCTTTCTGGCTCCCAATTACTAAGGGTAGAACTAAATGGCAAGGGTTTGGGGGGACTTGGGAAGTGGGATCTCTGATAAAAACCATTCATATACAATCTTCTGCTTTCCCCATCCACCACCTGAATCTTTCTCCCTGTTGATAATCAAGAGCATAGTAATAAAAATAATATGGATGACAGAATATATTCACTGGAAGCGTCCCCTCGGCCAGGCTCTATTTAAAATGTTTTACCTTTAGTAACTCATGTTGGTAATTCATATAGTTTCAAATCAGATGGATTTCTGTCTTCATTTGTATACTCACGGAAGGTAATCGCTTCTGCATAGTCTCACAGCTAGGCAGAAGAGACATTCAGATCCAGGATGCTCCCAATGGGCTCTGGAACCCACTAGGTTGTACTGTCTCTCAAGTGTCATATAGAGCAGGTCAGTTCTAGTACTGAGACTGTTTACCTCTGGGCCGTATATAGGGAAAAATATATTCCTTTAAAACTACTCATGGTAACCCTTTCTCTCTTATAAATAAAATAAATAATAAATAAATAACAAATGAACTTAGAAAAAAGTTTGGAAGAAAAACACAAAAATATTTAACCAATGGTAGTTAACACTGGAAGTAGGTTGTGAGTTTTGTTTTTTTTTTAATACTTTCATTTATAAATTGTCGTTTTTTTTTTTTTTTTTTTTAAAGTTTGCTATAGAGAGCATGGGGTTGCTGGAGAGAGAGAGAAAGAGCAGGAGAGAGAAAGGGAGAAATTCCCCCAAGGAAGGTTGGTCACACCTTTTGGGTACATATATACATGTGTCCAGCATGTTTTCTTGAGTTTTGTAAGCTGCTCCAGCAAACTCATCCAACCTAAGGGATAGAGTCAGAACAAGCCATCAGATCTGGGGACTCGAACTGCCTAGTTGGCCATGTGGGATTTAACCACCTTAGACTTCTATGGCACCTGGTGACCCCGAATTGTCTGTATTTTTAAAGTTTATTTATTTATTTACTGCAAAAGAGAGAAATACAACCCTTAACAGCGTCTCATTTTGTGATTCGCCCACATTTAGGCTTTAAGCCAATTAGGTTCATGGGCATGCATGTGCATGCCCAGCATGTATAGGTTGACCTGGGAACTGAACCCCAGTCTTCTCTATGGTTTCTAGCATTGCAGAGCATTGTGCTACCACTGCCCCACCACAGCTGAACCTTTCCACATTTATCAAGCACCCATTTGTATCAGCTATTTATTGCTACATTATAAACCACCCCATAACTTAGTAGGTTCAAACAACAGTCATTTTATTTGCTGACAGTTCATCAGATCAGCGACTTGGGCTGTATTCATCTGGTCAGTACTCAGGCTGGTCTTCTCTGGAGTCACTTAGATGGTGCCATTGGTCTGGCAGCTTTCGTGGGGCTGTTTCATGCAAGGTGAGCTGGCAGTTGGTGCTGATCATTTGCTGAGACTCTCTCCAGGTGGTCTTTCACACCTAGAGTGCCAGCTGGGACTTTCTTATGATGGCAGCAGTGTTCTCAGAGGACAAGAGCAGAAGCTGCAAGGCCTCATAAAGCCTGTCTTTAACCTCACACATGTTGCTTCCAATACAATCTACTGCTCAAAGCAAGTACAAGGCCTGCCCAGACTTGGAAGAGGCAGATGAGGTGCGGTGAGTGGGGAGACTCTCCTTCTAGATGGGAAAAGCGGTAAACTCACATCATGAAAAGGTGAGTGGATAGGGATGGGAAGAACTATTGGGCTCTCTTTGCAATCTACCATGCCGTTTTTTTTGTTTTTGTTTTTGTTTTTGTTTTTTTTGGAGAGATTTTCACTGTAGGGCGCGTGCGCTCGCCAGACAGACAGAGAGAGACATAAAGAGAGAAAGCGAGAAATCACCCCCCTAGGGGGGATGGTCACGCTGCAATCCCTTCTCCTCCATTCTCCTCCCGGGATCTTGGGCACGCACGCACACGCGCCCGGAGTGAGTTTTAAGCCACTGGGTCCGGGATACAAACCACGGTCGATCATGTGGGAGTCCAGCGACATAGCCATTACGCTAACTGCTGGTTCCCTACCATGCCGTTTTGAATAATGCTTCAAAGTTTCTTCTAGTCTATATATCTATATTAAGGCAATAATAACAGCTAGCAATTTTATATTGATTATTTTGTGCTAGGTGAAAGATTCTATTGATATTTGTACTTGAGTTAAAAAAAAAAAAATAAGGAGTATTAAGCTCTACATTTGCTATTTTTTACCAAAATAGATGAATTCTTTGCTGTGATCTGAATGTGTCCACTAAAACTCATATGTTGACATTAATTGCCAATGTGATAGTATTAAAAGGTGGAGGCCTATAGAGGTAATTAAGTCATGATAGCTCCACCTTCATAACTGAGATTAATGCCTTACAAAAGAGGCCTCCCAGGGTCAGCAAGTGGTGTGGTGGTTAAGGCGCTGGACTCCCACATGGCTGACCTCTGTCCGAATCCTGGCTCTAATGACTTGCTTTCCCTTTCTCTGTCTCTCTCCAGAAATAAGTAATTCTTAAACAAACAAACAAAAAAGGCTTCCGTAGTATTTGACCCTTTTGTCCTCAATCCCATCCACCATGTGAGGACACAGCATTTGTCTGATCTGGAGGATATGGCAATAAGACACTACCTTGGAAGAAGAGACCAGACCCTCACTAGACACCAGCCTGCCAGCACTTTGATCTTGGACTTCAGCTTCCTGAACTGTGAGAAATAAATTTCTATTGTTTAAAAATTACCCAATTGCAGGCATGTTGTAATAGCAGTAGGAATGAGCTAAGGCATGCTTCTTCATCGTCTGTTTAAATTAGTGAAAGTTGTAGCATCTGTATCAGGGAACGAAAGCTTCCATTTACTTTCTGGCTGCTGGATGGATTGTCAGATTTGTGCTAGTGATTATAAGAATGAATTTCTCACAATTCTTCAATTAAAACCCTACTGGTTTTCCATTCCTGATTATGGGGTAGGCTAGGAACCATCTCCTGGTAGCTTAATATCATTACATTAGCAAGAAGATGTCTAACATGACTCATTGTTGTTCTTGAGAAATAATTAGCTACCTAAGTGGAATAGACCTCCATGGAATATAAGTATATTTCTTTTATAACATTTAAATTTGGAAGCTTAATTATCTAGTGAAAAATTGTCACTTTAGCACTTTAGTCCATTTGGCTATATATTGACATTATTAAAATGCTTTCCTGGTCTTTATGCAAATTGCTTTTTTTAAAAAAAACAATTTATCTCCTAGCAACCCAAAGTGAACTAAGCACTGAAAAATGACATCTCAAGAAGACTTTGGGTTCTTAATCCAAGTAAATTCCTGAGGTTTATTTGTTGATTGTCTGAATGAACAAGTGATGGATTTGTACCCACAGGTGAATGCAGCTGAATTACTTACTCTCTAAACTAAACTTTTAAGCAGTTAATTATAGTCAAATTTACTCAAATAAATGGTAAAATCTAGTGTATTTGGCCACCAATTTGGATCTGTGAGCAGGCACTCAACAGAATGGAAAAACCAGTTATTTATGAGCATTTGAACCATGTGGCCATGCTCTAGAATCTGGGGAAATGTTTTCTCTTTTTAAGGAGGCACCTGACCTGCTGATAGCCACCTCACCTCCCAGAGGCTTAGCTTCTCTTCTGTGAAATGTGCAATCTGTGTTCTAGAATTTTAGGTTAAGAATTATAGCTAAACACCACATAACTAAGGTGAAAGGCATGGTTCTTCTTGGGGATGAACCAGCAGTTAGGATGTTGCCTGCAGCCCCAGCTGTGACCCAGTGGGTACTCTTCCACCTCTATCACCTGGGGATACTGCTAGCCCAGCTTCCTAAGCCCCAGTCACATGTCTCATTTGTTCCTCACTCAGTTGCCTTGCATCGAAGGACACTCAGATTCACCTCTTCCATCCAGCTGGCTGCTCCAGGAGTTGCCAATGAGCCCTGAGCCTGAGATTTGGGGTCACAGTCTGGGGAGGCCCCCTATGCAGCATGTGTCCCTGCACCTTTGTCAAAGCAGTACTCAGCCTCCTACAGTCATGGTTGCCTCTGAGGCTGGAGCCAACCCGTGCCTGGCTATTGGATCCTTTGGGAGGTCGGACAGACAGTTACTTCTCACACAAGGCTGTGCCCAGTTTGCGGTGCTCATGGGGCTACCAGTCTTAAGACTCACTCACTTCCATGGACTAGAACACATGAGCCCAGAGGGGGTCAGGAGACCTCCACCCCATTTTCTTGAAACCCTGGGTGCTGTAGTGACTTACTATCTATTCTGTTTCAAGATTCTTTGCTTAAGAATGAAAGGATCTCCATCCAATCACACAGACTTAGGCAAAAAAGGAAATTTTAGGTTCAGGCAACTCAAGTCCCATGATAATCAGAGACAGAACTGGCTTTAGTGATAACCATAGCCAAACAATTCCTGTTTAGTTTGGGTTTCCTGAAAGCTGAACCTGAGACAAGTTCTTGGGTGTGGGTAGAAAGTATTTCCCAAAACCCCAGGGGAGGATATGGTGGAAATATGGTACAAGGAGTTGAGAATAGCCATGAGGGTGTGCCTGAATGATGAATTATGCCATGTACAACAGGGGCTCTCTGGCATAGATCCTCTAAGAAGAGAGAAGACCTGCCCCAGAATCTCCCTGGTGCTGGATGGAGAGGCTGGGGATGTTTGTCCATTAATTCCATTCCTCTGCAGATTGAAGGTTGCCTGCTGGAAACTTGAACTTCTCCATTTGGATTGAGTCTGGCTGCACTAGAGCCAGAAGGAGGCTATAGAAAGACACAGACAGAGGAGACAGATACAGGAACTTGAGGGGGAGCTGTCCCCAGGCTGCTGCTGGAGACCTCAGGTGGGCCAGAGCTGCAGAGTGGACACCTTCACCCTCTGCTCAAGGCACAAATGCCCTCAAGACTCTCTGTATCTGATTTATCCATCTCTGCTGGTTGTTTTACTCTGACAGTGAGTGACCACTTTCTCCAGGGAACTCCATCTAAAGCCTCTCTAGGGTGAGTTCTTATGGTTTATAGAGGATTCTTTCTTTTTGGTTCCAGAGGAAAATTCCCGGGAAGAATTCTGTTTGGCCTAGTTATTTCATGTAACCAACTATCTCTGGGCCAATCACAGAAGGCAGGGTGATAGAAAATAATGACAGTCCAGGATGGATTATTTGCCCATCCATGGTCAGAGGGGCCAGTGGGTTCTCTTACCAGAGGTAAGAATGGGAAGCATTAGACTTCACTTCGAGTCTGCTGGCCCATCTGGCAGGCTTCAGAAATATTGCATCTTTCCTCCCATTGCAGAAGGCTTTTGGGCTCCAAATTTAACTTTGCTCTTTTCTCCTTTCCCACAATATTCAAGCTCTATAGAATCAGTGATTTCCCTCTTCCCAATTTCTTCCCTTCTCCCCCACCACACACCCCCCTTTTAGCTCCAAGCCTCCAGGCACTGGAGGCACTTAAAACTCATAAGCTCTATCTAGCTGGTATTTCCTATGGTATTCTGGGAAAACTATCTTTTCCCATTTATCAGGCATGAATAAAATTTGGAGAAAAGGTTTTGACAAAGGCCCCTACCACAAAAGAGCAAATGGAGAATTTTAAAATATTTTTCACACCTTAGGACAATTGACATTTTAGTTAGATTCATGCTTTTGCTTTCTCTTACTAGAAATAAGACTTTCATTTGGCTGACCCTAATGAATGTCGAGGGAATCCTTTCATAGGTCAAATATAGTCCTATATGCAGGAAGCTAGTGGTAAAAACCAAGGGGCCATTGGCTGCAGTGAGACGGATTCTCCTAAATATCATCCTCCATGTCTCATAATAAGAACATGTCCTTTTCGAATTGGATGTACATTCATTCATCCAACTAGTATTTATTAGATATTAAATAGGTGCTTAATATATAGTGCTGACCAAGACCAATAACATTACTGCTTTCAAGGAGCTTACTTTGAGTTGGGGAGACAAAAAATAGATATGCGTAAATGAAAAAAAATTTTTCTTCCCAAAGCAGAAGTGCTAGAAATGATAAATCAGGAGGTGTTCAGGGAAGTCTCATAAGGAAAGCACCTTTAAGTCAAGATCAAAATAATAAGGATGATAAGTTGGAGAGAACAGGCTTAAGCAGAGGTATAAGTACATGCCAAGGCTCTAAGGCAGGAACTAATTTGGGTGCTTCGGAACTAAAAGTGAGTTATGAATGGAGTGTGTGGGAAAAGAGAAGTAGAATATGGTCAAAAAGAAATTCCATCTGCAAGACTGCGATGACTGTGGTAAAGAATGTGGATTTTGAACTTAGTGCAACAGGAAACTATTGGAAGGTTATGAGCAGACACATGACAGGTGTAGTTTTGGTTTTCAAAAGATCACCCTTACCCTTGTGGGGATAATAATTAGGGGAGTGTTATGCTTTGAATGACTCTTCCAAATCTCATGTTGAAGTTTGATTATCACTGTTAACAGTGTTGAGAGGTGAGACCTTTAAGAGGTTATTTGGTCATGAGGGCTCTGCCCCCATAAATGTGTTAATGGTCTCTATGATGGTAGGTCAAAGGGGTCAGTGGTTTCTGTTACCAGAGTTGGGAGTCTGAGGCTAGAAGTGTGCAGGTCATTTCTGGCCATCAGAAAGGTGATGAACCAGTATGAATTGCTCTGAACTATTTTGAAGTGACCTGAACTGGACTGAACAGGATAGAACTGGTAGTGATTGACCTAAAGTAGTCTGAACCAGTCTGACTTTGGCTAGAGCCAGCTGGCTCATGTACAGGCTTCAAGAATCTTGACCCTTGATGAAGAGCATACAGGTTCCTGATTCTTCCCATATTAGAAGGTTAAAAATAGTGGCCCAGCATGTGGCATGGTGGTTTAGGCACAGAACTGAACCAGTTTGAGCTGGCTATGACCAATTTAAAATAGATAGAACCAGTATGAGCTATTCGTGACCAGTGTGAAAAAAGTCTGAGCCACTTATGACCAGTTGTGACCTGTTTGAATCAGTCTGAACCAGTCAGAATCAGTCTGACCTGGTCATAACCAGTTCGAACCACTCTGAACTGGTTTGACCAGTTGTGACCAGTTTTAACTGGTCTGAGCCAGTTTTGACTGGTCTGAATCTGTCATGACTGGTCCTAACTGGTTTGAATCAGTCTGATCTGATCTTATCTGGTCATGACTCAGTCTGAACCAGTTATGACTGGTTGTGACCAGTGTGAACCAGTTCAAATCAGTCTTTTGACATGTGAGTGAGCCACGTATTATCAGCAGCTCTCAGACTAGCATTCTCTCCTCACCTGAAGCTAGAAATACTTTTGAAGACACTACTACCACCCACAATGCACAATAGGTCCCTGGTTCTCCAGGAGATTGCTGCCTTCCCTGCAGTGGCCTGCAGCAGGAGAGCACAACCCTCTGCTGGTGTCCAATGCTGTCCAGGGACTCAGTTATTTAAAAAGTTTGGAGAAAATGCATTTAATGGTTAATGACTAGGATTAAAATAAACAGAAGAGTGTAAAAGTTTGTGGAAAAATGGAATTAAAGTGTGAGTTGTAGTGAAGAATATTTTTGAAATCCCTGCATATATATTTTTGATAATATGCTTTTCCCATGAACTTTTTGAAGGTCCCTAATATAGCCATTTCCAAGGCCATTGTTCATCTCAGTAGCCCTATGAAGTCACACAGACCTGAACTTTTAATCCTTTTTTCTCCATTCTTTGTTCAAATTCCCCACCCCCCAAACCAAGAAAGCTGGTACTCCTCCCAGTTATTTGTGCCATTTTTCTGCCAACGAGCTAGTGTGGAAGGAAGTGAATTGTGCAGGGAACAGAATCAAAGAAAATATCAGAAAACCCTTCTGTTGTAATTCTTAGTAAAAAGACAGGGATGCAAAGTTGTCTATACAATATGGTAGGCTTTGTTCAAATTCCCCACCCCCCAAACCAAGAAAGCTGGTACTCCTCCCAGTTATTTGTGCCATTTTTCTGCCAACGAGCTAGTGTGGAAGGAAGTGAATTGTGCAGGGAACAGAATCAAAGAAAATATCAGAAAACCCTTCTGTTGTAATTCTTAGTAAAAAGACAGGGATGCAAAGTTGTCTATACAATATGGTAGGACTATATTAAGCGGGATGCAAAGGATGCAAAGTTGTCTATACAATATGGTAGGACTATATTAAACATACACATGTGTCTACGGAAAGGATGACTTGGAGGAAATACTTCATAGTGTTAATTACAGTTATTTGGGGATGACAGGATTATGGGTGATGATTTTACTCCATGTTTTAAGTATTTTTCCTACGATTTAAAATAATGACTATAGGCAGCAGATATTTATAGTTTTGTTGACTCCAAAGAGCATCTGAGACCTTTTGGAGCCTTTCTGCCCTGCTTCATTCCCCTCCTTCTGCTATAGGCAGCTGATCACGGCACCCTACCCCTCTGGTTGGAGGGATGGGCCCACATTGAGCCAGTAATGCTCCCCCACCCCCCAATGCCAGTTTAGGGATGGGCATAGGACTCAAATGGGTCATTAAATCCTTCCCCTGGATTTATTTATTTATTTACTTCCTCTCTGATTGCTGAACTGCAGGATGCGAGCATGAGACTGACCCTTTCCTCACAGGAGAGAGTGGTTACACTTTCTCCTCCTTTCTCACAGGAAAAAATGACATTAGCAGATCCACAGAGAAAGTCAGACAAGAAGTCCAGGGTTCTAATCAGCCTTTGTGTATCCAATTGATACCTCTGCCAGGCTTGAGAACTAATAAACAGCTTCTCTTACAACTTAAGTTTACTGGAGGCATCCTTGTCACTTGCCCCCAGAGTCCTAACTAATACTGCAAAACTGAGGAATAAAGTACGTTTTAGTCTTGGCCTGATGGGTTAGTGCAGAGCCTGTCCCCCATCTGTGGTTTCATTTCCCTCAATTCCAGTTTCCTGAAATCAACTACAGTCTGAAAATAGGTGAGTACAATATAATACAATTTTTTTTAAGAGATTTTTGCATTAGGGCAAATGTACTTGCCAGAGAGAGAGAGGCAGTGAGAAGGAAAGTGAGAAATCACTCCCTAAGAGGATGGCCATGCTGTAATTCCTTCTTCTTTATTCTCTTCTTGGAATTTTGGGCACACATGCACACTCACCTGGGATGAGTTTCAAGGACTCAGCCATGTGAGAGTCTAACATGTAACCACTTTGCCATCTGCTAACTCCCAATACAGTATTTTGAGAGAGAGTGAGAGACCACATTTATATAACTTTTATTACAGTGTATTGTTATACTTGTTCTATTTTATTATTACTTATTGTTAATATCATACTGTGCCTAATTTAGGAAAAACAAGAAAAACATAGAGTATCAAGTACTATCCACAGTTTGAGGCATGTACTGGGGTCTGGTAACATATCCTTTGTGGATAAGGGGGAACTACTTTACTCTATATTTATTCATAATCTCCTTTGGAAAGTACATTCACAGTTATGTACAGAAGTCTTCTTATTCTGCTTGCCTTTGTATTACCAGGTATTATAGAGCAGTCTCTCAGGCAGGAAGAATGATCTAATGGCCTATTCTTTTTATTTGTTTTCTTAAACCACTAAGGTGATTCTTGTCCTGTTGTTTTACTCTTAGAGTAAATATATAAATCCTGAACATCAGATGGGACCATTCTGCCCCTCACAGAGCATCTTCTAGAGTTGTTCCAATGCATCTAAAAGGGTGCACCTTGATAAGAAAACCCAAAGGGTAATTGCACCTAATTGATATGAAGTTTATTCAGTGTCATTCAAGCAGAAAATGTCGCATGGAGACACTGTGAGTACTTTATAAAGAGCTCATTACATGTGCAGTCCCATAAACCATTTCTTAACTTTGCATTATCTTAACTCCGCTCAGGCAGGGCCACCCAGGAGGTGGGAAGTAGGAAAGACAGAGAAACCTAGGAACCAGGGACACTGGCTGGGTGTGATGGTTGTCCCAGAGAAGGATGAGCAGGTGTAGGCTCCATGAAAATGGGTGTGCTATGTGTTGGCAGAGGTATTGATGTAGAAGTTCAAGACGTAGAGACTTGGGGTTCTAAGAGATGGGTCCAGACTTGGCCAGGAACCATAAAGAGCAGAGCCTACCATGCTGGAGGCTGGGGTGCAGGATTGCCTCTAACTAGTAGAGGCAGGGAACTGAAGCACCAGTCTGTGCGTTCATCTATCCTTGCACCTAACCATTTATCCATCCACCCATCCCTCTGTCCATTCACGCATCCATCCATCTTGTCACTCACAAACATATTTTGAGTATCAGCTATAAGTCAGATACCATGCCAGGCACTGCCAATTCAACACTGAATAAGACCTGTGGCCTTTGACCTCAAGTTGATTTATAACTCATGTCAACTATAGAGTTAGGGACAATGACAAGGAAGCTTCAAGGGAGAGGAAGACCATTACCATTTATAAGTGCATTGGGGGCGCTAGGGAGAGATGATTTCTGACCTCAGTCCTGAAAGAGGAATGGCAGTTAGAGGAGGCAAGAACACAGGCAGTGAGGGGTGGAGGAAGCAGGCAAGATATTCCTGGTTGAGGAAGCAGAATGTCCAAAGGCCTGGAGGCAAGACATGAAAGAAAGGAGTTTCAGGGTGGCTGGAGCATAGGGTGTGAGAGAAGCTATTAGAGACTGAGTTGGAGAGGTGGACAGGGCCCTGCATTCAAAGACCCTAAACTGGTTTAAAGAGTACAGTCTCTATGGTGGGAGGAGGGGAGCAAGATGAAAGGTTTGTCGGCAGAGAAGCGTCATGGCTAGGTTTAGGTTTAAGAACAATCTTGATGGGGCCAGTAAGTTGCATGGTGGTTAAGGTGCTGGACTCCCACATGCCCTACTATGATTTGAGTCCCTGACCTGGCAGCTTACTTTCTCACTTTCTCTCCCTCTTTTTGTCTCTTTCTGGTGTGCTCATGTGACCTATAGCAAATTAAAAAATAATAAATCAAATTTAATAAATAATTCTTAAAGAAGAATCCTGGTTGCTACAGATAAAATAGAATGAAGAGGCTGAGACTATAAGATGAAGAGGGAGCTTACTCCCCCAGCCCACCCCACTACTGCTCCCTACCCCTGTCCTATGCAACAGCTCCTGGCAGGGGAAATCCTCCTTACTGAGAAGGCAGAGGTCATAATAATGTTCTTCCTGCTCCATGTCCCCAGCCAGGCACTATGCCTAACGCATAGTAGGTGGGCAATAAATATCTGTTCCAAAAACGAGTGAATATACAGGAAATCAATGAGGGTCCACATTCTGGTTTAAATCCCAGCATGGACTATTCCTAGCCATTGGGACCTTAGTAAAGGTACCAACTCTTTCTGTACCTTTGTTTCTTCACCTGTAAAATGGTGGTGATTATTTTACTATCTCCTACATTGGTTGGGAGGATTACATTGCAGAACACATGTAAAGCACAGGACAAGGTGCCCAGTAAATATTATTCTTGTACTGTGAAGGTTTTCCTGCCAGGTGACTGGCAGTAGAAGTTCAGGCTTCTCAGTCAGGGTCAGTGTAGGTACATTTGGGTGAGGGAAAGCATGGGAAGCAGAATAATGGCCCCCCCAAAGATGTTGCATCCTAGTCTCCAGAACCTATGACTATGCTATGTTACATAGCAGTTAAGATGACTAATTAGCTTACTGAGATAGGGAGATTCTCTGGATTATTCAGATGGTCCCAATGTCATCACATGAGTCCCTGTAAGTAAAAGAGGGAGGCAGGAGAGTCAGAGGTCAGAAGGATGCAGTGTGAGACTCAATCTACCATTGCTGGCTTCAAAGATAGAGGAAGGGGCCAGGAGCCAAGGAATGTAGGCAGCTTTTAGAAATCTGAAAAGGCAAGAAAATGGATTCATCCTCGAGGCCCTAGAAGGAAACAGCCCAGTCAGCATCTTGACTTTAGCTCAATGAGACCCATTTTGGACTCTGATTTCTGAAATAGTAAGACATTAAATTTATGTTGTTTAAGCCACTAAACAACACTTGTGGTCATTTGTTACAGCAGCAGTAGGAAACCAATAAGAGGAGATCCCAACTCTGCAGCTGGGAAGAGTCTGGGCTTTGTTGAGATGCCAAGGCAGCCAAAAGCTGTTGCACATCCCACCTTGGGGAGGTTTGGGGAGCCATCTCTTCCCCAATATAGCTGTGTTTTCAGTGCTTCAAGCACACAGCCACAGTTTTAAGGGTACGCTTGTGTCAAAAGTGACACACGTGTACTCACATATCAAAAGCATCAAAAGTGTCATGTGTGTCATGTGTGTCATGTGTCAATGGCACATCAAAAGTGAGTTAAAACTAATCAGGGACCAACTCTAAGGGAGTGAGATCCCACATAGCCTACCATGGTTTAAATCTTGGCTTTGGCAGTTTGGTGTGCCCCAAATCTGGAAAGAATGAAAGAATGGAGAAGGGACTGTGGTATGACCATGCCCCATAGAGGGGTGCTTTCTCCCTTTCCCTCTCTCCCTTTCTTTGTCTCTCTGACTCCCTCTGGCAAGCACACATGCTCTTTGGCAATTAAAAAGCAAAAAACAGCCAGACTAAGGAGAAAGGAAAGGATATTTGGAGTTCCAGAAGTGACACTGGATGAGGCTTGGGTTAATGTCCCTGATGCTGTTTCTGAAGGGCCTTGTTCTAACATTTGTGGAGGCCCTTGGACATGAGGTCTAACTCTTAAAAATACAATCAAGTGGGACCAGTAGATGCCATAATGGTTATGTCACTGGACTCCCAAGTAGTTGACCACAGTTAGAGTCCAAGACCCGGTAGCTTGAAACTGACACCAGGCGCATGTGCGTGTATGCTCAAAATCCCAAAAGGATAATGGAGGAGAAAGAATTGTGGCTTGGCCATCCCCTTGGGGGGGGTGTGTGATTTCTTGCTTTCTGGCTCTCTCTGTCTCTTCAGTACATACATATGCTGTATAGCAAAAATGTCTCAAAAATCCCCCAAAAAACTATCAAGCTAAGAAGCTACTTAATAAAATATGCCTTACCCCCTTACTTGAGAGCTAGATCTTCACAAGAACAATTTAAAAATACACTTAAATATGTTAGAAATTTAAACATATGTTAAACATATGTTAAACATATGTTAATATGTTAATATTAACATATTAAAAATAAATGTGATGTGTGTTAAAAATATGTTTGACTGTAATTTTTACAATGACAGAAAGTTGACAAAATATCAAAGATAACAAAATTTAATAATTATTGCATCTGTATAAGCATTTTATAAAAGGGTTAGTGATAGATTGATGAGTAAAAAAATGGAGACTTATAATTCATAAATTACATACTTATTCCATAAAATACATATTTCTTGTTTTGATTTAAGTAAAATCACTACTTACATTATAATAATAAAGATTTTCATATAATTTGCAGGTCATTTGGAATAAAGCCAACTTGGGCCATTTTTGTGTCCTCACAGTTATTAATTAAGTTCAACTTGAAGAAAGTTTACTGTGTGAAGCAGTACCTACTAGCATCATCAATAAGCTTATTTCAACAGCACTTACATTCTAAAATGGACCATGAATTTTACATATCACATTCACATATTGCAATGGAATCACATTATGATAAATTATTGCAAAAATATTATATATAAAATATAATTTATCATATAAACGACTATCAGTTATTCAGTAATTTTAGCCATCCCTTAAAGCAGTGTTGATATTTCATTTCTTCTTTCAAATTTTTCAGTGATGAAATGTAAAGAAAACTGAAAATATCAGTCAATTGTTCAACATTTTTCATATGTCTACCCAACAAAGACTCATCTTTGATCTATAGTAGCCAGAAAATATTCTCTATAAAAATAAATTTGGGAATTATTTTAAAGTAGATTTTATTCTTAGTTACCCAGTTATTTTGTGTCCTTGTTCTAATTTCCTTACATTTTATTGGAATACCATGTATTTTACCTGTATTTTTCTTTTGGTTAAGAAAATTCACTTTCTGGGACGAGCAGTTAGCGTAATGGCTATGTTGCTGGACTCCCACGTAGTTGACCATGGTTCGAGTCCTGGACCTGGTGGCTTAAACTCATGCCGGGCGCATGTGCGTGCATGCCCAAGATCCCGAGAGGAGAATGGAGGAGAAGGGACTGTGGTGTGGCCATCCCCCATGGGGGGTGATTTCTCGCTTTCTGTCTCTCTGTCTCTGTCTGTCTTTCTGGCGAGTGCACGCGCCCTATAGCAAAAACCTCTCCAAAAGAAGAAAAAAGAAAGAAAGAAAGAAAATTCACTGTCTTTAAAAATACCCAAAAATACTTTTCAATATTTTAAAAACAAAGTAGCCATTCTTAAATTATATTTTTTGAAAGCTTCTGATAATATAATAGAAGAGAGATATATTAAATGACTATAGATAATGCAAATTCAAAATTAATTTCATTTTTTACCCATTCACATTTTTTGTGAATCTTCTGTTGTTTTGCTTAACTTTCTTGTATGCTACTTAAATTAAATCGGACTACTCAAGCAGCAGTTAGTTGTTATTGCCATTGTATGCTAAGAGTGGTGGTAAGGTTGAGTTTTATGAATGTTTTACTAAGATGTCTCCTCTTAGGGTAAATCCAGTACCTTCGTATTTGTTTAATTGTTCTGAAGGACACATCATCATGAGTCAAGTTGAGACTATGTGTCCTAGCAACATATTCAAATTATACATGAGGTATATCTGAAGTTTGGGCCAAAATTCTGGCCCATATGCTGTTTTTTTTTATTTAGAGAGAGATTTTTGCTATAGGGTGTGTACACTCACTGGAGAGACAGAGAGAAAGCAAGAAATCACCCCCTGGGGGGATGGCCACTCTGCTATCCCTTCTCCTCCATTCTCCTCTCGGGATCTTGGGCATGCTCCCACACATCCCTCCTGTGGGCATGCACCCACACAGTCCTGCTGTGAGTTTTAAGTCACTGGGTCTGTGATTCAAACCATGGTCGACCAGGTGGGAGTCCAGTGATGTAATCATTATGCCATCTGCCAGTCCCCCACATACCTTTTTCATTACCAACTACATTTATGTCATTTTCATAGATTTACCCTTAATAGTCTTTCAAATCAATGCCTAAAGTTGAAAGGTACCTCTTCTTGTTCTTCACTTAAATCAAAACCTATAGTTCTTCTAGGTGTGAAAACAATGTGAAATGTGAATATGTTCTGTTTTCTTCTTCAAAAATAAATTATATGTTGGATATGATTTATTCTCTCACTTTATTGCCTACTAAATTAATCATCTCATTTTGAAATATTCCTCCTAGATAGTGATTGGTTTATTACTTTGATTTGTTCTACATTTTTGGCCATTCTAGCATAAAAATTGGAATTCTTTCTGTTAAACCTAGACATTTTGTTATTGCTTTCTATAAATATTGTGCTTGTTAGTACTATGAAAATCACTATATTCTTGGCTAAATATTAGATTCATAGCTCAGCAGTGAAGCGAGCCAAATCTCACATGGCTGACCATGGTGCATGCCCAGAATCCTGATGGGAAAAAGAGGTAGAGGAGATGGGATTGCATCATGAGCATGCCCTGCTGAGGGTGTTCCCTCTTTCTCTGTTAAGCATATATGCCTGCTGGCTATTCTTTTCAGAATGTCACAACAGTGTTCTATACTCACATTTACTTACTGTTGAATATCATTAATGATTTACTACATATTTGGCCTATTTTAAGATTGATAGTACTTACGTTTTGTATTTTTTTATATGTGTGTGAGTTATATTTGATGCTATTCAAATTAAAAATCCAAATGTCTCTGGTCCTAAATAACCTTTTTGACAAAAACTGATCACAAAAGTTAGTGTGAATCAAGGGGTTAAGCTCAGTGCAGTAGGAGCTGGATCCCATAAGGTTGACTGTAGTTAGAACCCTGGCCCCAGTGGGTTGAAAAACACATCAGATGTATATACTTGTGCTCCCCAAATTCTGAAGCAATGGGCATACTGGGGAAGGGGATTGTAGCGTGACCACACCAGTCACATAGCATGTGTAAGCAAACTCTTTGTCTTTCTCCATGGCAGAAGAAAAACTGCTTCTAGGGGTTCTTTTTCCATTTGAATGAATGTTGGTGTAAAAGGAAGTACTAAGTTTTCTGCTATGTTCATTCAATGAATGATTATTTTCTAATTTGAATCTGATTGCATTTTGCTAAAAACATTCTCATGCTATCAGGAGGGTATGATGGATGCCAATTTTAGGATCATCCTTAATGAGTATAGCTTCAGAGGTTTCATCTTTCTCATCCCATATGCTGACTTGGTGAATGGGGTTTTCTTCATCTTCTAATGGACAGGCCAGAGTGGTACTTGCTGCTTCTGAGTTGTGAATTTCTTATGAACAATCTTCTTTTTCATTCTCATTGCTTTGATCGCTAATTAAATTTTCATGTAGGGAAGAATAAGAGGTTCTTAGGATTTCATCTGATCTCTTAAAGTTGTGAACTTGATGAGAATAATTTTCTTACTCCTTTTCATTGTTTCTATCAGTAATTAAAACTTTATTAAATATAACATTTGTAATGTCTTACTTGCTAATTTTGTGTGGGTCATGCCTGATTTGAGTTCTCACTTTTCTTGCTCTCGCTTTAAAAATTGAGTTGTGTTAAGTGAAGTAAGCCAGGCACAAAAAGAGAAAAAAAAACACATAATTTCATTCATTTGTGGAAACTAAATAAATCATCAGCAGAAATTTTGAAAATAGGGGACAAATAAATGGCATAATGGTTATGTCACTGGACTACCACATAGTTGACTGAAGTTCTATTCTCGGACCTGGAGGCTTAAAACTCACTCTGGGTGCGTGTGCGTGCATGCCCAAAATCCCAAGTGGAGAATGGAGGAGAAGGGACTGAGGCATGGCCATCCCCCCTAGAGGTGATTTCTCTCTGTCTTTCTGTCTCTCTGACAAGCACACGTGCCCTATAGCAAAACAAAACAAAACAAAGCAAAACAAAAACCAAACAAACAAAAACTCTTAAAAAAAAAAAAAGAGACTAGAATATTGGTTACTGCGACTGGCAGGTGGCGAGGTGATTAAGGGTGCTGGACTCCCACATGGTCAACCATGGTTTGAGTCCTGAACCTGGCAGCTTGCTTTCTGACCACCCCGCCCCCCAACTCTGTCCCTCTCTGGTAAAATTAATATAAACAAATAAACAAAGTTAAAATAAAATCATTCTTTTAAAAACTGAATATTGGTTACTAGAGGCTGTGATGGGAAGAGGGAGGGAAAGTAACCCACCCACGCCGAGGCTGGACCCCGGCACATACATTTAGATAAGAGGAATAAATTCTACTGTTCTATAGCAGAGCAAGATAGTTACAGGTAGCAATAATTTACAGTGTATATCAAAATCACTAAAAAAGAGAGTTCTGAATGTTCCCAAGACAAAATAATGATCAAAGTTTGAGATGAAAAACATGGTAATTGCCCCAATTTGAACATTACACATTGTATCCATGTACTGAAAAGTCACACTATATCCCACCAATATGTGCAATTATTATGTGTCAGTTTAAAAACTACCTGCTGGCATAGTGGTTGAGGTGTTATACTCCTACATGGCTGACTGTAGTTCGAGCCCCAGACCCAGCAGCTTGAAAATCATGCCAGGTATGTGTGTGTGTGTGTGCATGCCTCAAATCACAGGAGGAGAATGGAGCGTGGTCATCCTCCCCCCAACCCCCAGGGGATGATTTCTCACTTTCCCTCTCTCTGTCTTTTGGCAAGCACACTTGCCCTATGGTAAAAACCAAAAACAAAAAAAAAAAAGAAAAAAGAAAAAAATTGGAAAAAATGTAGGCGCAAATCACTTTTTAAAGTTATTCTGTTTCTTTTTTCTTTTCAGTATTCCACTTTCTATTTTTCATTTCTATCATGATCTTGCCTTTCCTTATTCTCAGTGACTTAAAATTTAAAAACCAAATGTATTTGTATTTAAAGTAAATTCAATTAAAATATACAAAGTAACTGAAAGTAAATGTGAAAATGAAAAAAAGCAAGTGAAAGCAAATGTGAACTTTTTTTTTCTTTCTTTTTTTTTTGGAGAAGATTTCGCTATAGGGTGCGTGCACTCGCCAGGCAGAGAAAGAGAGACAGAGAGACAGAAAGTGAGAAATCACCCCCCAGGGGGGATGGCCACACCGCAATCCCTTCTCCTCCATTCTCCTCTCGGGATCTTGGGCATGACACACATGCACCCGGCGTGAGTTTTAAGCCACCGGATCCAGGGCGCAAACCGTGGTTGACTACGTGGGAGTCCAGTGACAGAGCCATTATGCTAACCACTGGTCCCAAATGTGAACAACTTTAAAAAGTAGTTTTTATATGTTGTTAAAAGTTACTATTACAATATATTAAAGTTACAAGAAAGATATAAAATATAATTAAGTATAAGAAACCTAGTTTTCGAAAAGTTTGTTCATCGATTTCTTCCATATGAGGGAAAGATGGGGGCAGCGTGCACAAGAGAGGCACCAGCCACAGGGTGGTCAACCACAATTGACCCCCACCTCAGCCGGCCATAACCATGGGTGCATGTGCACACACCCGGCACCTATCAGTTGATCTCTAAACGGGATCCAGCATCCTAGCGTATTGTGTTACCACTGTACCACACCTGCTGGTTCAAAAAGGTACATTGTTTTTTTAGGTTTCTGTCATATGGTGCATGTGCTCACCTAGAGAGAGACAGAGAGAGGGAAGGCGAGAAATCACCACCTAGACGAGGGTTGGGGGGATGGCCACACCACAATCTCTTCCCCCTTTTCCTCTCTGGATTTTGGGCACATCTGCACATGTGGCCATCGTGATCTTCATGCTGCCAGGTGCAGAACTCAAACCATGGTGGGCTATGTGGGAATCCAGCACCTTGACCACCATACCACCTGCTGGTCCCAGAACTCTTTTCTTCTCTCTCTCTCTCTCTCTTTTTTTTTTTTTTTTTTTCCCCGGAGAGGTTTTTGCCATAGGGCGTGTGCGCTTGCCAGACAGACAGAGAGAGACAGAGACAGAACGCAAGAAATCACAGCCCCCCCCCCACCCGGCAGGATGGCCACGCCGCAATCCCTTCTCCTCCATTCTCCTCTCGGGATCTTGGGCACGCACGCACACGCGCCCAGTGTGAGTTTTAAGCCACCGGGTCCGGGACGCAAACCTCGGTCAACTACATGGGAGTCCAGTGACATAGCTATTACACTAACTGCTGGTCCCCCAGTACTATTTTTAAAAGATGAAAATTTTATTTCATTTTGAGAATTTAGGTAAACCTTATCAAATAGTTCACTAAAACCAGAGTACTTTAAATTCTAGTGTTCAATGGCCATCTAGTTTGTGAACATAGGAGTTGGTAGCAGGTTTCACGCATTTCACGTCTAGATCCACTATGTACAAATTTAAGAGTCATAAAAATCTGTAACTACTATCAGAGGTTCTTCGGATGTCAGTTACAACTGCTGCACATAATACTCTAATTATTCAGTATCGCTGGGCCACAAATTGGAGTATGAAGAGATCAAAGAAAATGGACTCTCAGCACCACAAAGAAAGGCTGACATTATACATGAATCTGATGTTTGCCTTATCTAGAAGGACGGATTTGACAAGGCAGGAAGTAGCCATTTATCTTACCTGTGCACCTCTGCAGCTCCAGTCCTCCCTGACTGAAGCAGGGTCTGTTCTGACATGGGTAGGCACATGGGTCTAGTTATTTTTTATTTCAAGGAATGGGACAAGAGAGAGAATGATGTTATCCACCTGGGTGGAGGCCTGGGGTTGGTGGTAGTACCCCAGCATTATCTGTCAGATCCCTAGTGACAGGGTACCCATGTGTTTATTCATTCCTTGTGGGTATTGCTCCTTACAGTGGGTGAGGCAATATGGCAGTTGGTCTTGAAGAACGAGGATGACCAGAGGAGAAGAGAGAGAAAGAGATGGTCTATACAAAGGCACAGAGTCACAAAAAGGCCTTGATGTTTAGGTCTGAACATGGCTGGTGAGTAGGGAGTCAGGGACACAGTATTAAAGGGGATGCGGCAACCTCGTTTTGAGTGGCCTTGTTGCCAAGTGCAGAATTCAGACTTTATTCCACAGCCGTCAGTGACATGATTGTGTCCATAGTTTTAGGGAGAAAAATATTTACCTCTACCATCGTAGGTTATGTGATTAGGGGCCTGCAAATTAAACGGACAAAAGGCAAATTAGTAAGAGGAAAAAAAAAAAAAACCTCCAGATTTAATTACATGCATATGTGTGGGAGTTCACAAAGATATGTGGCTCAGGGAGGTGGTTAGACTTGGAGACTTATATATCATCCTAATAGGGAAAAGGGAGGGGTAGAGAAGCTCTTCCGGGAGAATATACTTCTTAGAAGGAAAGAAAGGGCATTTATGGAGAAACAAATGCCCTTTTGGAAAGATAAATGTACCCTCAGAGAATAGATGGGAGATATGATGTTTTTATGACAATGTTTGTTTGGACATGGAGCTAAGTTTCTGGGAAAATAAAAAGATCAGAGTTTCTCTAGGGAAGAAAAATGTTGACAACTGAGGTTTTTTTTGGGAGGCTCTGCTTTTAGGCAGATAAGGGATTTCAGTTACTCAAATGCCTTCAGCTTGAAATAATTTTTATGCCACAATGGCTTATACTGGATCCCTACAAATATGGAGGTTGTGTTGACATAACAGAGAACAGAGAAAAGGAGACCCATTAGGAAACTGGGGATGAGTCTGGGTAAGAGCTACTGAGGACTAGACTGGTGTTTCTTAAAGTTTAACATTCACACCCCACATCTGGGGGAAATGTTAAAAAGCAGATTCTGATTCAGAAGGTGTGGGATTCTGCATTTCTATCAAGCTCCCAGGTGCTGCTGGTCCGGTGGACCACACTTTAAACAGGAAGGCTTGGGCCACCACAGGGGGGTGGGGATGGGGAGGAGAGGAGAGAACAGCCTTGACTTTGACTGCACAATAGATCACCTGGCCTGCATCCAGAGCAATCGCATCAGAATCTCAGGGGGTGGACCCAGACATCAGTGTTTTGTAAAGCTCCTCAGGTGATTAAAACTGCCTGCCAGCTTGAGTGGCAGTGTGTTAAAGGCAGTATCAGCTCAAGGTACCCTCCTTAAGCCATGCCACTCCCACCCCTGTGCATTAAGTCCTCTGGCTCCTAATGGCAGAGTTGGTTCCCAGCAGAGTTATGTGGAATGACTTTGGGGAACTAAAAGATAAACTGAAGACAACCGCCTAGTGGGATAGAAACGACGATCATTTCCATCTCCTCCTTCATCATTGTTTTTAATTTTGCTGTCTTACTTGGAAACCGTTCTCATTTATCTCATCTCTCATAGAGTCAGAAAGCATAAGCAAAAATCTGCTGTTGTTTACCACAATTGGATAAACAGCCTTGAACCCTGAGCTACTACTGCTAGTCACAGAAGACGGAGCTAGACAAGAAGCAAGAATGATAATATAAATAGTTTTCTTTTGTTTCGGAAAAATGGAAATTGCGTTTTCTAATTACAAAAATTGTACAGGCTTATTATCAAAAAATTTAAACATGATAAACTTACAAGATCTAGAGAGCGGCAGTGCCTCAGCTTCTAGTTGTTTTATTTTTATTTCCATTCAGAAAAGAGAACTCAGCCCAAAAAAGGAAGGTAAGGAAGCTCCGATGCAATTGGAACAGAAAACAGCATTCTTGTCAAGCTTCAACTGCATCAGCCCATTAGCTTTTTGACTTCCAAACTTTCGCAAATGTGAAGCTGTTCTCATCTTCTCACCTGGAGCGAACACTACTTAATGGTAGTGATTAACTCTCCAGCTCAGAAGGCAACTGGTTATTAAATAACAACCTCCTGCCACGTTATCCTTCTCCAAAACAATGCGTTCACAAGCCCTAGTGTTCCTGCTGGAGCTGTGTCATGACTGTGGGACAGGTGGCACAAATGAATTCGTGCCCAGGCGCACATGAGCCTTTAATACAGCCCGACTCACCCGAGGTTTAAGAATATGTTGTAAAAATTTTCAGTGGTTAAAACCCCATCCTCTGGTTAAACCCCTACGAGTTTGTGCAATTGACAGTATGTTAAGGCATAAATCTGTTAATGAGATTTAGGAAATAAAATATAGCTTACTTTCAAAATATTGAAATGGCCCAATCATGAGATATCTGGGGGAGACATTAAAATTCTGTGAATTCTTGAGCAAGCCAGTGGAAGCATGAAATAAGAGTGCAGGACTGAAGAATACGGTAGCAGGCTCCATTCGTAATAGGGGGAAAGAGGCATGAAGTCTCCATGGGGCTGGGACGCACACACTGTATGATGCCTGCCTGTTTCATTAGACCTAATGGGGAGATGGATCGTTTTGGCAGCATCTATTTAAAAAGGACTGAGGGTGGAGGTGCAATGAATGAATGAATGGAGGGTGGTGGGATGAGATAGTTGGTGATGTGGTTTGGGTGATAATATAAACAAGGAGAGAATAATTTAATGGGGGTGGTGGT
This sequence comes from Tupaia belangeri chinensis, assembly GCF_000334495.1. NCBI lineage: Eukaryota > Metazoa > Chordata > Mammalia > Scandentia > Tupaiidae > Tupaia > Tupaia belangeri. Next base: position 1,432,267 of record NW_006159577.1, read on the forward strand.
GAGTGTTATCCTGAAGGCATAAATATGGAATATTTACACCCAAATGAAGCTTTTGCTTCTTCTCACCTTGCTCTATTTCCCCACATAAGGTCAAGAGGAAGGTTTTATCAGTTCAGATCTATTAAATGTAGTCCCTATTAATCCTCAGTAACCCATCCTGGTACCCCATCTTTTCCTTTGATGCAATAAATTCCATCTACCTTTACTGTGTGTCCTGAGTGCTCTCTGGCTCAGAATCAAAAGCTTTGCTCAGGAATAGCCTATCTACAGTGAGGTAGGTTGAGTCCAGTTTCCCATAAGAGTGTTTCCTCACTCATGAAAAGAGAGTTCCTTTCACTTTTGATTAATAATGTGGTTTTGCTTGAAGGAGTTGATCTACCACCATGGCCTCGCATTCTGGTGAATAGTGTTTTCTTCCTGGTGCCCCTTATTTACTCTTAGATGTGTTATAGAATACAGAATGGCCCCCGTTGAGTCATTTCTCATCTTTCTGAGCCATTGCCTTCCATTGGAAACATCAGTGAATCAATGTGAATCAATTTAAGCCACAATCCAGCTATGCTGATTTCGAAAATAGGTTGGGATGAAGATCTGAAGGAGTGTGCCCTTGATGGGAAATGAGAAGGGCTATCTATTTTCAGATTCATTCTAATCAACCATAATTGCCTGGAAAATTCAGGTAGAAACAGAGGCTCTTTCTACCTAAATGATCCAAGTAATGTTGGATATGGATTTTGGTGCACTCTGTAGGCACTGATTGTAAATCACTCCCAGAGGGAGTCTTAATTTTATACTATTTAGGATGAACAAAAACTCATGTAAACTCTCCATATATTAATATAGTGTTAAGTGAAAAATGCAAGGTACAGAACGAAATATAATATGCTGCCATTTGTGTTAAAAGTAAGGGGGAGAAAAAATATATTTATATTGACTTGCAAATGCTTTAAAATGTCTATAAGGAAAATAAAAATCTAATAACATTGCTGTCCCCATGGGAAACAATGGGGAGTTGACAGACAGGGACTAGAAATGGGTGCAAGGCTTTCCACCAGGTACCTTTCAAAGTTTCTCAATGTTTGAACCATGTAAATGAAGGGTTAGGCCAAAATCCAAATGAATATTTAATTTTACAAACCTTCATGCTGGGTCAGTAGCTGGTGTGGTGGTTAAGGTGCTAGATCCCACATAGCTCACTCCACAGTTCCAGTTCTGGACACAGCAGCATGAAAAACATGCAAGTGTGCCCAAGATCCCAAGAGTAGAATGGAGGAGAAGGATTGTGATGTGACCATCCCCCTAAGGGTGATTTCTCATTTTCCCTTTCTGTCCCTCTCTGGGCGAGCACATGTGCCTTATGGCAAAAACCTAAAACAGAACTTCATACCAAATCATTGGTGACTAGTGACCAAATGAAGGAGGGGCACATTTAGATACCCTATCAACTTCTCTCTAGTATTTGTGCTTTAACTGAAAAGAATTATTAAGGCAAGAATATGCTAATGCATTTATTTTTTCCTCACAAGAACCTTGAGAAAAGAACTTACTGCCTAGCTTGGGTTGGTGGAAAGAACCTGAATCACCTTGAAGGCCTCTGGCCAACTGATGGAGTGCATCCTCCAAAGTCTGGTGCTCCACAGCTGCCTTAGATATGGCAGGTGTATCTGGCTGTGTATGAAGTGGGTGTCAAATCACAAGGTTCAAAATGTGGCCCTCTGACTACATTCACCCATGATCCTATCAGCAGACGGATGTTTCTCTTAGAATGCTCCATGGTCCCAGCGAGCAGCCAGGCCCTCTGACACAACTCAACAATTCTTTGATTAGAAAATCAAAGAGGTAACTTCTTAAAAATGGTTAAAATGGCAAATCTTATGCTATTTATATTATGCCATAATTTTTTAAATTGATAAGGTAATTACCAAGGCCACTGAATTATATAGATGAGTTGTGTGGTATACGAAGTATATCTCATTAATTCTGTTTTTATAAATCGGACTAAGACACCTGCCTTTCTCTTGAATTACTGTAAGTGCCTTGGAGGCAAAGACCTTATCTTTCATATACTCATATTCCAGTGTCTTAAGGAGAACTGGCCCTTTTGGTGACTGAATGATGATTCACATTAAACATGTGACTCACTCAAGTTCATCTCCTATTTCTATCTGGCTTATATTGGAAACTATCTCTGTAGATTTATCTAGACCTCCATTACAGCAATCTAGTCATCTCCCACCCCAATTCTAATAGTTAAAAACAAAAATTAAAAAAAAAAAACAGAAAACGTTTTTTATGTCTCTACTGAAAAAGAAATTATAGCTCAACAACAACAACCAAATCAAATAACCCAGTTAAAAGTGGGCAATAGACTTGAATAGACATTTCTCCAAAGATGGTATATAAATGGCCAGTAATCATGCACAAAGGTGTTCAATCACTAATCATTAGAGAAATGCACATCCAAAGCTTATACCCACTGAATGGTTACCATTGAAAACAAAACAAAGCAAAACACGCCAGAAAATAACAAGTGTTGGTGAGAATGTGAAGAAACTAGAGCTCTTGTGCATTGTTGGTGGGATTCTAAAAGGGTGCAACCACTGTGGAAAGCCGGTTGGAGTTTCCTCCAAGAATTAAAAATAGAACTACAGTAATAATTCCATTGAGTATATATCCCAACTAATTGAAAGCAAGGACTCCTATACATAGCAGCGTTATTCATGGTAGCTAAGAGGTAAAAGTGTGTGTCTATTGATGGGTGAATGAATAAACCAAATGTGAATTTCACAAAGTTTATGGAAAAATGGAGTTAAAGTATGAGTTTTTTTATGCAAAAAGTTTCAAAATCCATGCAGTTTTTTCATAGTATCCATTTTCTGTGAAGTTTCTGAAGACACCCCCTTCCCCCATACACACAATGAAATATCATTCAGCCTCAGAAAGGGGAGAGAATTCTGTCTCATGGTAGAATTCCACGAGAATCACATACAAACTTTGAGTAAATAAATTAATCACAATAAGACAAATTGTATGATTCCATTTATATGAGGTACCTAAAGTCATCAAATTCATAGGAACAACAATTAAAATAGTGGTTGCCAGGGGTTAGGAAGAGTGAGGAATGAGGAATTACTATTTAATAGTTACAGAGTTTCTTTTTATTTATTTATTTTTTTGGAGAGGTTTTTGCTATAGGGCGTGTGCTCTTGCCAGAAAGACAGAGAGAGACAGAGAGACAGAAAGCGAGAAATCACCCCTCAGGGAGGATGGCCACACTGCAATCCCTTCTCCTCCATTCTCTTCTTGGGATCTTGGGCATGCACGCACACATGCCCGGCACGAGTTTAAGCCACCAGGTCTGGGATTTGAACCGTGGTCTACTACATGGGAGTCCAGCGACATAGCCATTGCACTAACTGCTTGTCCCAAGTTTCGGAATTTTTAAAATGAAAAAGGTTTGTAGATCTGTTTTACAACACTGAATACACTTAACACTACTGAAAGGTACCCTTAAAAATGGTTAAAATGGTAAATTTTTGTGGTATGTATTTTTTTATGAACTATCATAAAAAAAGCAGAAACCAGCTTTCAGACTAGAAAAATGTTGGTAATTATTGAAGCTAAGTGATGGATACATTGAAGTTCATTATGCTGTTTTCTCTGTTTCAGTAAAGTTGATTTAGAGTAAGTTTAGTAAATCGATGGAGAATTTAGACAAATTTAGTCAACTTTATGCTTGGAATTTTCTATAATAAAAAGTGCCTAAGAAAAGAACACAGCTCTTTTTAGCAAAAGCCACATTGACGAAGATCCATCAAGAGTTGGATTTCTGAAACTTCTGAAGACTCAGAAGTGAGATGTAAAACATGGGACTGAACACAGGTTTGTGCCAGGGTCACTTCCAGCATTGCAGAGGGAGAGGAGAGCTCTGTGCCGCCGTCAGACCCTGGGCCACATCTGGCAAGAACATAATTAACAACGGTGAGCAGCACCATTTTTACCTCTCAGGTTCCTCTAACACCCTGTAAAAACCCGAGCATTATCCTATGTTGTAATCCTCTATAGGTAAAACACAAATACACTGGACATAGAACATATACTTATGATCTGTTTCATTTACATTCTCTGTGTCACCTGATACCTGATTAAACTTTTCTGCCTGCCTCCCTGGATCCAGCAATATCAACAATCTCAACATTTTATTAAGCTTTTCAAACACACCATTGATTCCCCAGCCAGCATACCTTGCTTTGTTAACATGGCTTTAGTCCCAACACAGCTTCCCAGGGATATTTGCCAAAATATTCTTGGATTCGTTTGTAATCCATTTACTAACTTACATTGATGGATAATTGTTTGTGTGAAATATTAACCATACTATTATGCCTGTTGATGGTTACCTAAATGAGTTGGTAAATGATACAACAATAACAATAAACAAGAACATAATGATAACCAAATGTGAAAATAAAAAGAATAAGCTAGCTCTCATCCAAGATATTACTAAGCATGATGCCAAAATTTCAGACGAAAATAGGAGTTGCACATCTGGATGTTTTACGTACCTGCTGCAAAATGTCGGCATGTTTGAGCAGGTCAAGGAGATGGATACTTTTTAGTGCCATGGACACAGATGTAGCTGTGGGCAATTCAAAGAAGGACCAGATTTAGATGATGATAAGATGATATTGAAGAGAAAGTTGAAGGAAAAAAGTCCAAGGGATGGGATACAGCAGGAGAGAACAAAATGCCAGAGCGACAAGGTTGGAACATCTGCACAGAGTTACATAGTAACACACAGAAAAATAAACAGTGCTGCCTCAGACATGGGAGGGTTATCAACTTCTTCATTCTGGAGGAGTTAGAATAAGAAACTCTAGAAGAAATTTCTAAGTGCAATATTCCTTGCTGTTCAGCCAACTGGCTGACCTCTCTTGACACTAGCTCATAAATTTCCAACCCTTCAATCACAGGTCTGAAATACAAATTGCCCACCAAAATAATAATAAAAACAAAGAGTATGCCATTTCTTGTGGCATTTTGTTTCTGAGGCTAGCCTTTGATCTCTGCACCATCACAGGCCACTCTGCAGGCATATTGAGAAATCAAGTTACTGGATGTTTTTTTCCACTTCAGCCCCTTGTCAGCACATGCTATAAAAATCTGAGTTGTCCTCTTGATCTTTATCAGAGATTGCAGTTTCCTTTGATCTCCTTTGTGTGTGACATTTGTGCATGGCTTCCCCATTTAATTGTCTGACTTTTGGTGGCTGTTTTACTTGAAAGTTAACCATAGTTTTGTTTTTAGTTTTAGTTTTCTTTAAACTCCTGGGTATCTTTGAGCTAGTGCTCCAGATGAACAATGTGGCTCCCCAACAGGTTAGCAATATCTGCCTCAGGTTAGCTTTGCACCTAGCTTAACTTTCTGAAATTACAAGGGGGAACACCTCACAGAAGAGTTCATCAAATTGTCATGAGTCAGTTTGCCAGTACCTGTGAGGAAGGTAGTAAGGCTGTTTACAAAAAGCAAATCCCACAGTGCAGTCAGTCTTTCCAGTGCACCCCATCGACTCCAGTTCACCCCACGTGCCTTCTTTCACTGTGACCAGCAACAGGTAGAGGATGAAGTAGAAAAGGGAATGTGCATCTCTCTTCTCTACCATCTTCCGGTCCCATTAGAATGTCGAGGATCTTTATGGGTTTCCTTACCACTGGGGACCTCCAGAGCCTATCCCCCACACATACAGAGGCTTTGGGAAGACTTTCCCACACAGCATATTCTGAGGCTGCATTCTCAATGGGGAATTTCAAGCTGCATGTATCAGGGAAAGGGGTGGACAGTTATGTGGGCAAATGATGTGTGGACAGGGATGGGGTGGACAGTTATGTGGGCAAATGACGTGTGGATGCATTAGAAATATCTTACACACTACCAGCATCCCCATTCCACACATGGGAAAATGGAGGCTGCTGAAGTTGATACACAGGAGTTTCATTTCGCCGCTACTTTTATGTTCTTTACTACTCATCTTTTATTTCTCCTTTTATGTTGTACATGCACCTTTGGGCTCTCAGCCTAGTTCTCAAGCTTGCGTTTTAAACTTTCCTGTTAAGCTTCATCCCGTGCAAGTGCAAATGGCTAATGAGCGAGTGCCAAAAGGCAGCAGTCCTTGCGGGGAAGGGAAGGTTGAGAAGATGTACTCGTGCTTCACTTCAGAACAAAACACTTGAGAACACACTTGAGACTGTACAAAACACTTCAGATGCAGCCGGTAAACAAGCCTGAGCTCCCTCCCAGGGGAAGGAGCACAGGGGCACTGTGGGCTTTTCCTACTCCATTTCCTACCATCCAGCTTAGCATTCTGAAGATGTCTAAGAAGAGTGGAGGAGCTTCCCCCACTCCCAGACAGGCGGGACTCATCTTTAAGGGCAGGTGAGTCTTAAAACCAGAGTGTGCTTTTTAAAGAGGAGAGGCTTTAATGACCATCAGCATCCATGGGACCTCACGGGGAGCAGGAACACAGGATGTGTGTGCCGATCGCTAACAGACTCTTCCTTTGTAACATGCATCACGATTGTGATTAAGTAAGTATCAGCAGATACGTTATTGGTGTCTATTATCCCTAGTAGACTTCACATTTCTCGCAATGAGGATCTGTGGCTATTTCATTAAGTACTAACTCCCCAGTGCCTCTACAGAGCCTGGCTGGTAGAAGGTGCTCGAGGAACGTTTGTTGCGTGAATGAATGCGTCTTGTATTCATGGTAGCACTTTGGTCAGGGTGAGCTTGGAACAATCCTAGGTGGTGACGGTGAAAGGAAGTAGAGAGGGATGCTGATCCTTGGACAGAGGCAAAGCTGATTCAGGGAAATGAGTCAGTCACAAGTGGGTGGCACAGGCTGGAAGGAGACTTGTCAGCTAAGCTGGGGTTCAGACCAGCAGCCAGGCCAGCCTCGGGTAGGGGTGTGCTGGGAGGCAAGGTCTTTGCTGGTGGGGCTGGCAGTAAGCAGGTCTAAAGAAAGGAGCAGGGTTGGGCTGGATATGTCTTAACTTCCTTATGTGAAGGCATCAGAGAAAGGGAGGGGGAAAGGACGGACAAAGAAAAAGGAAGAGGAATGGGAGTGAGTGGAAAGGAAAGAGGAAGAGGAGGAAGAGCAAGGGAGAAATGGAGAAATGGAGGAGGAAAGATGGAAGAAGAAAGGCGAAAGGAAGGGAAGAAAGGAGGGAAAAAGATACAAAAGAAAAAGAGGGAAAAAAAGAAGGAAAAAAGAGAAAGAGGAAACGAAACAGGGAGGAAAATGTCCTCTTTTATTAATAAAAATAAGCCTTAAGGCTGGGAGGACAAGATTATGTTATAAAACATCATGAAAGGCAAGAGAAAACAAACAGTGGAGAAACCAGAGCAGCTAATCTGTGATCTGGAGGGGAGAAGAGGCGCTATGTATCCATAATGAAAGAGTGAGATTGACAGGAAAAAGATGGGCCAGGCAGGAGAGTATAAATAGTAGCTCTGGCTTATTTGTAACTTTCATTTTTAGGTAAGGATGATTGGCACATGGATGGCTTGGATGAAGGGAGCCCCCTGATCTTTAACTTGCAGGTCACATGGAGAAAACTTGGAGAAAATGCTCCGACATGGAGATGTCAACTTGAGTGACAGCCCTGTGCGAGGTGCCTTGCACTGGCTGCCTCCTTTACATGCATCACTTCACAGAAATGATGACTGCCATTTGAACAGAAAGACATCCTTCCCGACCAGGGTCAGGAAGCTGACAGGGCCCACCCATTAATAGAAATAACTGTCATTTAAAATAAAATGCTTGGTGGAAAACTTCAGAAATCTATTAGATAACATGGGGCCTATGTTTGGGGCACCCATGAATCACTGTAGGAGATGCTGATGCTCAGATATGGCGCAGTGCGTGGGAGACAACCACATCCGGAGCAATCTGTTCAGCCGGCCATCTGGTTTCCTCCTGTAGGACATGTCGGCTCCTTCCCCTAATTTACAGCCCATGTACATCTTAATCAGGAGCTTTCCTGTGGGACAACATGGAGGGGGTCTGCATGAGAAGGTGAATGACAACATAGTTTCTGATTTGACAATTGCTTACAGCAAAAACTCTTCTAGTGTTAGGCATTCTTTGAAGAAAGTTCTAGTGTGACAAAATCATGAAGCCAATCATGTTCTCTCCAGACAGAGGCTCAAAGCCCAGAACCTCCTTCTCTGAGCTTCTACGATATTTTATTTCTTGAGCAAATAAAATATTGCATTATAATATTTGACTACTCAAATGGATACTATGTTTTTTATGTAATTTTCCTAAGACAAGTAATACATTTCTTTTATGAGGAACTAAACGACACAAAAATGGTAGTGTTTGGCAATACGCACTCAGGAAATGGCCCTTTAAGGCCTGTTCTTGGCCTATGATGTGTGCTGTTTCTACACAGACCAGTAGTGTAAATGGACTTTGGTGTCATGCCCTACATCTATTATCTTACTTGACATAGTATGTAGAACAATGGTGAGTATTAATACAACCCATTTCACAGAGCAGACCACTGAGGTATGGAATGGTTAAGTAACTCTCCCAAGAACAGCTACTTACTAAAGAATGGAGTTCTTCCACCCAAAGTTCATAGACTCTAGTAACTGGGACAACCCTGAAATGTACATATTATATCCATTACTTTATAGATGAGAAAATGGAGGCTAGAAGGGTGTATAGGTCCTAAGACATGTAATAGGAAATCAAGCCTAGCCTATGTCCCATACTATAAAGAGCTTTCAGAGAAGACGTATCAGCCTCCTATTGCTGTGTAACTATTTCTTTACTTTAAAAAATATTTATTGAGCATTTAACTAGCTTCCAGACAAAGTTCTATTTTCTCTCCCATGAGAGACAGATCATTTTTGTAATTTGCCACAAGCACCTTGTTCAAGGCATGTAATAACTGTATGACCTCTTCCAGCTTGGGTTTCCTGGAAAAACAATAAAACAATAACAACAACAACAGCAACTTTTGAAATGGAGAGCTGCATGTGGGGACTTTGAGGGAGTGTCCTTAGGAGATGGACCTGTAAGGAAGTGAGGACTGGGCAGAAGGAGAATTGGACCCTTGATGTAGGTAGCACAGATGCCCCAATCAATCCTAGAGGAGCTGAGAAGCCAAGATGACCCTTTAGCATTGTCCCCAAGTTGAGGGAAATGGTCTGAACTTGGTCTCCTAGCTTCAGCTAGTCACTAAGTGCACTGTCCCTGGGAGAAGAGCAATCTCGGATGAAGCTATTCCCTGTTGAGGGCTCCAGCTATGAATGGGTAGAATATGAGTTCTTTGGTTCTAAAGAGAAGATCTAGCTAAAGTACCCCCGTATTTTCCATAATGAGGCACCAAGAAAGTCTGAGGGCTACAGAAGGAGAAATCCATTCAGGAAGGCTTCTTGGAAGGGGACTAGCAATATGAGCAGTCCTTGGAGAACTAGTAGGATGTGGAGGAAGGGCCTGCCTCACAAACAATGTGAGCCCAAGATCAGTGTTGGCCTCATACTGTACTGTATTTGTGAAGATCGCCAATGAGTCTTTCCATGTCTGGAAAGCAGGAGGCTCAGGCTCTGTGAATGACGGGATGCCTGCAACTCTAACAGGGTTTGACCCCATGATCTTCTATCCGTCAGAAAAATGCACAGGGAAATAAAAATAATGGAGAGGTTAATTAATGGTGCCTGCAGATTTCTTTTTAACCTCCTCCACTTCACTATGTCAATAATAACTCAAGAGTAGATTTTCCCCAGGATATTTCAAAGCATGACTAATTGGAATAACACCAAACACATTTCCCCTACTCTGAGTCCCCTCCAATTTGGAAAATTATTTTGTCCTTTTCCAGATCTATAATGCAAAATGGGAGAATTCATTTGAACACATCTACATAGTAGAAGCTCACTTACTAGGGCCCGGGCAGCCTTCTTGACTTATTGGCATTTCTCTGGAAACCAAGCCTAGTAGTAACCTGACAAGATGATAAACTGCTTGCTGTGGGCATGAAGGCAGAAAACTATTGAACCCCTTACTTCAGCTTATAAAAGTGTTAAGAATTAAGAATCACATTGGGTGGCCAGCAGATGGTGTAGTGGTTATGTTGCTGGACTGCCACATGACCAACAACGGTTGGAGTCCCAGACCCACTGGCTTGAAACTCACAGCAGGCACATGTTTGTGCATGCCAAGATCTCAGGAGAAGAGTGGAGGAGAAGGGATTGCAGCATGGCCATTCCCGTGGGGGGTGATTTCTCACTTTCCCTCTCAATTGTCTCTCTCTCTCTGTCTGGTGGATGTGCACACCCTAAGGCAAAAAAAAATCTAAAAAAAATCATATATATCAGATTCTTTTTAATCTCAGAATATTATTATTATTGTTATTATTGTTTTAATTTGACCAGAGAGAGAAAGAAAGGGAAAGTGAGAAGACAAGTTGCCAGGCCTGGGACTAGAACCATAGTCAGCCATGTGGCAGTCCAGCACCTTAATCACCACATGACCTGTCAGCCCCAAGATTCTTTTTCCTGAAAGCAAAATTTGTTTCTAAGACATTCACACCATTTTTCTAAAGGCTGTCTACATATATTTGTTTGTTAATATTTATTTAACTCCTGAGACCTAAGACTCTTGAAATCAGAGTAAGAAGAAAGTCTGATGAGAACCAAACAGGTTACATGGCCATTGTTGGAGACGTATAAGGATGTGATCACCACATGTCTGTCAGTCCAAAGCGTCAAAGAAAGAGATTTGCCATACATTTATTGTGTGCCTTGAGGAAAGTGCTTGTGACAGATTGCAAAAAAGGCCTTACTTTATTAGACTTCCTCTGTCTACTCCCTTAAATTGCCCCCTCCACACACACACACACACACACACACACACACACACAAACACTATTGGGATGTTAGCAAAAAAAATCAATGAAAGTTTTAAAAGGCTTACACATTGGGGCTTGCTCTCTTGCTGCCCATAGAATCAGACTGTCCACATGTAACCCAAGCTAATCTTGTGGGCAATGAGACACACGGCCCTGCCATCCATGTTGCCCAGCAGATGGCCTGCCAACTACAATAGGTGAATGAGGCCGCTTCAGACCAGTCAGCCTCCAGTTGACCTGCCAGCTGACTCTGAACTCCATGTTTCCACTGAGATCAGCAGAATAAAGTCCATTTGAGCTCGGCCCAAATTGTTGACCTGCAGCTTTGTAAGCTCAAAAAATGATGGCATTAAACACAAGTTTGGGAGGGTTTTGTTATATAGCAAACGTTAATTGATTTTATCCATTAACTAGAGAGAAATTGCCTACTTCACAGGGTCTTCAAGATAAAAACAAGTCCTGGTCCATAGTAGGTGATCAAAATTTGTTTTATTCCTTTTCTTCAAAGATAAAATTGAGTTTTGTAGTGGATGAAATTTATTGTCCCCAGTTCTTTATCCCTCTCTACCATAGGTCCTTGCAATGGCCCTTTCAGGGGAATGTTCCTGACCTTTGGCTTGGGGTTGGTCATGTGACTTACTGTGGTCAAAATATGAGGGCAACAGCAGTACTAGTTTTGAGCCTAGACCTTAAGTGCCCTGAAAAGTTTCCACTGGTCCTCTAGCACTCCTGCTGTTGTCTTCAGAAGCTATCTCTGGTTGTAGGGCAGGTATAAGAGATACGTCCTTACAGAGTTACACACTAAACTTCCCCCAACCAGAGCCATTTAAAGTAGAGCTCAGCCTAGATTAGTTGGCACCTACAGGCCCACGCATTGGTGAGAGCAGATCACTGTTGTTCTAAGCCACTGAGTTCAGGGGCAATTTTGTGGCAGTTTTGGGGCAGCATTATCACAGCAATGTCTAGCTGATACAGATAGGATCCCAACTTACTGACCACATTTGAAAGTCTTCGTTTTGGACAACTTCAACAAGCACTTGGAAACAAGGTCAAAGGAGAGAAGGCATAAACAGAAGATGGCTCCTTACTGCAGCCTATGAAAATATTCCTTAACCATTACCGAATTGAGAGTAACAAAGCTTTTCCACAACTTATGAGAAATCTACATGTATTAGGCACTATGCTAAACGCTCTATGCATCAGTCCTCCTAACTCTCAAAGCCACAGTATGAGGCAGGTACTAAAATCATACCAAATCCTACAGTCAGGAATCAGAAACTGGGGGAGATTGAGAAACACAACCAACAGAACTAGAGTCAAGATCCAGCCCAGGCTCAGAGTCTCCCACTCAACACAACTCAGTAGAGCCTTTTCACTTGGTAAAACCCAAATCCCTTAGGTTTTTGCTAGACTGGGAAGAGTTTCTTGTTTATTGTGAAGTCCCACAACACTGTTGCTTTGAAACACAACATTTCCATATATGTGTTATAGAATGACTTTGTGCAGGAGAAAATGTCCCGGTGCCCAGATTTTGCATTCACGATGGCTCTGCCACAAATGTTTTTTTCCTTTTATTGAGAAAACTCTGTGCGTATGTTCAGTAGAATACTCATTTCTGTACTCATGTTAAATTTTCACACCTGAGTTGGCTGCAACTTCAAAGAGAACAAGTACAGCAAGGCAGAGAGAAACTCGCATGAATGGCTAGTAAGATGCGAAAATTTACTGCAACAGAACAAGAAAATGAGAACTCTGGTCCTCCTCTCAAATTTTCTCTTACACAGATGACCCTATAAACAGAGGATTGTATTTGCTGGGACATCTGCAAGAATTAAAAGGGGCTGGGAGATCAGGTCTAAATGGGCAAACCAGGGTGTCTGGTCATCCCATCCTCTTAGGGGATTTTACAAAAGTAAGGGCAACTGACCTTCATGATAGACTTCAGCCTTGACACTGCCCCTTCCCATGCTTTGTGGAAAGAGTATCATTTTACAGATGAAAAAAATTGAGGCACAGGAATTGGCATTTAAGCAGCACATTTAAAATCATGTCCGTGGTAAAGTGGTTTTCTTTTAATAACTCCAGAGCTCAGTTTCTTCTGCAAGATTTTGTTGTCACAAATTCATTTTCCATGGCCTGCATAGGAAAGTCACTTCATAAATGCTGTTGAATAAATGAGTGAGAAGAGCAGCCAAAAAAATAACCAGTAACACAATGGTGTTACATCTTGCAATTTCATGAAGGGCTCAAAGGTATTTTGTAACTTAATAGAAAGGCTCTGTTCTGTTGGAACTTCTCTGAAATCTCCTAATAACTTAATTGCTCCTTAATATGAAGAGGTTCCGCCAATATCCCCCTTCTTCTGTTCTTGGGTTGCTAAAAATGAGTACTTTGTTCTTTCCGGTGTGGGAGGATTTGGTTGAGCGTTACCATCAGCGATAGTGGGAATAATATCTTTTTATGTGTTCTCGCCTCCCCACACGCGCTCCAGCTACTCTTTCTTCCTCTTGAAGTTTAAGATGTTCTTTTATTTGTGATTTCCCCCCTTTCTACCCAGTGTCAGAGGGGCGCTGCCACCTTCTGTAAAGTCTCTGTAAGGCTCCCGCTTTCCCTCTAAAGTTTACACCAAGGCTGTGTTTGCTGTAAACACTTATGAAATTAGTTCTGAGGTATAATTCCCCACATGTTTTTTTTTTTTCCTAACATTAGTCTTTTTTTTTTTTTCTTTCTTTCTGGAGAAAAACACTTTCATTCCTAAGAACTGGAAACAGTAGGGAACAAGGTGCTAACAGTGTGTCTACTAAAACATTCCGGCCACTGCATCCATGAATATAGATTTTTCATGTTTTTTTTTTTAATAATCTTTTCTAGAAATAGGCTCATGACAAAGAAGGAACACAGATTCTGATACCTCTGTGCTCAGTCCTTGTGACTTCCTAGGCTCCTTTCTCATTCATAAATTTCCACTCATTTACCAGGTGTCTGAGAGGCAAGCATTGATCTTCAGGAAGATCTTTCTCTATCCCCTTGGGTCAGGCACAAGAATTAATGGACACAGAAGGTTAAAGTTTACTGCAGCAAGGGAATTTGAATGCTGGAGTGGAGACCCTCTTAGACCTGGACGAGGGAGCTAGTGTTTGTGTTCAGGCCATGCCTGGTGCATTAATTACACTGTACCAGTTATGAAACAGGCTCCTTCAGGACACTGCAGTTGGCATTTGTCAGTTAAACTTGGACCCTGAAGCAGAAACAGAAGTAGTTTCTAGGCCTTTGTCCCTCCTACTCATGCCCATCACCCTGGACACTCACCTGCACATGCAGCTCCTTCAGAGGTCTGTCCCAGAGCTTTTGGTGCTGCTGTGTTTACATATCCAGGAGCCCAAGGGCCCTGAGAGATTGTGTTCCCCTGTGGTTCTGAACCAATGGCAGTGGGCACAGGACTATGAAGAAAGCCGAAATTAAATTTGTGCTCCGGATCCCTCATGAGCTCAAGCTGAGACTGAGGTGTTTCCTGGTATTGTACCCTGAATCAGTCTCTCCCCTTCCCTAGCCCCTCACTGCCACCTGGGTTCCCAGGAGCATATCTTCATAAACCACCTTCATGGGAAATTTTGCTCAGAGCAAAATAACCTGAGACTCAAGTTTTCAAGAAAAGCACACATTAGCAGAAAGTCAGTGATTCAACAGGAATCTATTTGGAAGGGAAACCCTTTTTGTTTCTTTTCCTGAGTGTTTGCTCAAGTAACTCTAAATATGAGGCGAGTCTTCAAAAAGTTCATGGGAAATACATATGGGGAAAAGGTGCATGGATTTCTCTTCTTATTTATTTATTTATTTATTTGCACCAAAATAAATACATACTTTAATTTTATTTTTGCAGGAACATTTTGAAATTCCCTCATAAAAGAGTTCTCCATTCAACATACATACCTGACAGGGCTATCGGCAACTTCTTATAAGGTAAGAAGTACAATGATGGCATCTAATGTGGCATAGTGCCTCACAGACCTACAGAGTACCCAAGGCTAAGTTTGTTAGTTCACTTAGTCCTGGTGTGTTCCCTGAGGCGTATGTTGAGTCTGTGTTTGGCCTAAGCATACAAGCAGGGCTGGGGCTCTGACCCAAGACTCCAGTGGTGCACCATGAGAGACACAAAAAGTAACACAGAGTGACAGCACGGATGCCCCAGAAGCAGCCGCCGTCCTGTCTTCTTCCCTGTCATGTTCTCCAGTGGTAGATAATAAGCTTCCTCAAGACAGAAACACTTCTTATTATCTTTGTATCCCCAGTGCCCAGCACAAGGCCTAGCACACAGGAGGCAGCCAGCAGGTATTTGCTAAGTGGAAGACAATATAAATGAGGAGTGGGCTGAGCTGGTCAAAGAGGCTTCCTGGAGGAACCAATGCATGAGCTGAGCTGGCTATGGCTGGGTGATAAAGAGTGAAGAACAGTGTTCTATTCAGAGGAACAGTATATGCTAGGCGTGTTATAGGAAAGCCAGTCTGTTTGAGAAACTCAAGCGGTGTGGCACTTCTGTATTAGTACCCATAATATCCTACTGCATTTTAGAAGGACATCTTTATTGTGGAGTATGAGAGGGAGCAATTGGGGTGAGGCTGAGGGAGAGCAAAGATCTCACTCAATGTGCAGAGCCTTGGAGGTTGGAACTGATGCTGCTGAAGGGTTCTTGGCAGGGGAGGGACATGCCCAGCAAGAACCCTCTGATTATAGATTAGTGTGGGGAGAAGCATGGGAAAAGAAACTGCTCAGCAGATCCCAGGTGTTAAGACTGGAAAAGAAAGATCTGGACAGATATGAGAATGTTCGGAAGAATGCCCAGCATAGATTTTGTCACTATCATGGTAGTTTTCTCTTTCTTTTCAAAATTTATTTATTTTTTTCCTTGCGAAAGAGAGAATCACCAACAGAATCTTGATTCCACAGTCTACCTTAGCCTTCAGCCACCATCCATTCATGAGCATGCACCTGCCTGGCATACTCAGGAGGTGAACCTGCCTGGCATATTCCATGCACCTGCCTGGCATACTCCAGACCTGAACCGGGCGCTTTCACATGTGGATCAGCCTCACAGAACATCATCTTTCATTGCCGCACCACCATCAGATTCCAAGGTGGCTTCTCCGCCATCAGGACAGAGTAGTTCAGAGTGCTAGAGCCCTGGGGCGAGGTCCCCCTTCTTTTTGGTGCAGATCTGCCAGGAGGTGGGAAAGGCTATAGCAGGAGGGTGTGGTGAGGCCCTGGAGCTCACAAGGATAATGAGGAAAGTCAGTATCTCTCCTCTGAATTGTTCTGGATCTCGGAGGGGTGGGAGGTGAGAGAGATGGTTGTACCCTAAGGTTTTTGATTAGCTTGATTTTGAGGAAACAGATGAAGGGAGGGCAGGGACAAAGAAACCCCGTGATCTCAAGTCAATGCTGAAAACAAAACAAAACAAAACAAAACAAAACAAAAAAACAAAGAACAACCAAATGAACAAACAAGCAAACAAACCCTCAGTTTTAGAAAGCAAATTGCCCCTGAATGTAAATGTAGTTAGAAAAGAAACGAAATAGCCATTCCAGACGTAAAATCATGAGTTCTTTTGTAGAGACGTCTGTATATTTGGACAGACACCCTGAGCAGCAGAAACCAGGACAGCAGGAGTCTAGTTCCAGTCCTATCATCCTCAGTGTGCCCTTGAGCAAATCATGTGATCTCTTGGACATTGGATTAAGCTTTAAAGTCACTTCCAGCTCTAACTCTCCAGAATCCAGTTCAAATTTCTCAATTCTCAGGGGGAAAACAGGGCAGAGAGACTATGTGACAATTCAATGTCACAAGTGCTACCTGGCTGGGAGGTGACAGAGCCAGAGTCAGAACATCTATAAAAGTCAGTAGCTTACCTGAAACTCTGGGAGGCATATCTGTCTAGACCATGAGATACAGCCTTCGTCTTCCATAGCCTCACTACTTTAAACATCTTAATTTTTTTGCAACAGAAAAGATCAGCAAAAGGAGCTCAGGGCTTTTGTAAAAATCAAATGACAAATACAGGTCAAATAATTGAAAGGAAAGTACCCTAGCAATTGAAGATGCTATTATTTGTAGAAACCGTAAGTATAATAATACTCCGTGAATTTACAAAGTTTAGTTCCTCTGCTTGTTTTTCTAGACTTCTGAAACACACACACATACAAACACACACACTATGCTACCAATGTGGTGTTCTATGTAATAAAAAATTCACATTTCCCCAACCCCCCCCCAACTAAAACAATTCTCCACTCTAAAAATAACAAGTAGTACCAATAATAGCCTACTGACTTTCAGAAGGGATTTCTCATTTTTAGGATCATCGATCATTAAGCTAAATGAGACGGCAGGAGACTTCATAAGCCACTGTCCTTCTAACTAAGCTCAGTGATATAAAGTGCAACAATGCAGAGAAGTAAATCCAAGCCAAAGGCAACAGTTTGGAAAGGGAGTGATGTTAGCAACGACATGGCACAGCACTAGTGAAATTTTAAGGCATTCAGGAAATGAAAGGCTTCATTAGGACCTGGGATAGGATGAGCCTTGACTTAACTTTATTCCATTCAAGGAGATGTCAAAAATATCCTTTGTTGGAATAGAAACCTAGTATCTAAGTCTTAGAGAACTTTACAAAATGTATTTCTGGGGAACCAGCAGTTAGCGTAATGGCTATGTCGCTGGACTCCCACATGGTCGACCGCGGTTCGCGTCCCGGACCCGGTGGCTTACAACTCACGCCAGGCGTGTGTGCATGCTTGCCCAAGATTCTGAGAGGAGAATGGAGGAGAAGGGATTGCGGCATGACCATCCCCCCTGGGGGGTGATTTCTCGCTTTCTGTCTCTATGTCTCTCTCTGTCTGTCTGGTGAGCGCATGCGCCCTATAGCGAAAATCTCTCCAAAAAAAAAAAATGTATTTCTGGATATACAGTTTTAAAATTACCTAGTCCTTCTATCCCAAAACAAGGAATTTAAAAGAAGTTTAGTTGAGCCAGCTCCATGGCCTAGTGGTTGGGGTAGGTAGATCCCACATGACCAACTGCAAGAATTGAGTCCTGAACCCAGTGGCTTAAGAAACATATTGGGGACCAGCAAATAGCATAATGGTTATTTTGCTGGACTCCCACATAGTTGACTGTGGTTCGAGATCCAGACCTGGTGGTTTAAAACTCGCACTGGGTGTGTGTGCATGTATGTCTAAGATCTTGAGAGGAGAATGGAAGAGAAAGGATTCAGCATGGCTATCCTCCCACTGGGAGATGATTTCTCACTTTCTGTCTCTCAGTGTCTCTCTGTCTCCCCAGAGAGAGTGCATGCACCCTATAGCAAAAGTCTCTCTCTCTCTCTCTCTCAAAAAACAAAAAACAAAAAACCAAAAACCAAAAACCAAAACAAAACAAAAAACCACGTTGGGTGTATGTGTGATGTGTGCCCAAAATCCCAAAAGGAGAGAGTTACAGTACAAGGGATTAAAGCCTGATCATTCTCAATGAGAGGCGCTTTCTCCTCCCCCTCACTCTCTGTCTCTGGAAAGCACATGTGCCATGTAGCAAAAAAAGAAATTAAAGAATTTCAGCCTGTCTGTGTAGTCCTGGGAATCTCCCTGCAAACCCTCTATGCACATCGGATACTCACATGCTGTTCCCACAGGAGCTACATTAGAGAAATACCAGGGGAGTGTTGAGTCCTGCCTCTGCTCCATCATCTTGGCCTTCCTGACAAGCACATGGGGGGAGCTTTGTGGTCCCCAAGTGTGTTTGTTGGGAACAAGATACTCAAGTATGATACCCTACCCTGTCACCTGTCATGCTCTTATGCCCCACAAATCCCATCTCGCCTTGACTCATCTTCTCTTCTTCCCCAGCTCTCTAAGGAGAGTTCTAGCTTTTCCTAAACACTTTCCAGACTCCTAAGAAACAAAACTGGGAGATTGGGTAGAGATATACAGGGGTGGAGAGGTGAGAGGGGAGAGGGCATCAAGTATAGACTTACAAGGTACATGAGCTGAAGCTTCTGGGACCCTTGGAGGCAAAATTTTGAGAGTAAAATGTTAAAGTTTGTGAATCACTGTGGGGATTGTATATAAAGTGGAGAGAAAAGGAGAGAATGAAAAAATGGTTTTTAGAAGTGTTTGTAGGTATTGCAATTTCTTCTGATATTCTTCCAAAGGAGTTTGAAATTATCTATAATCATTTGTGGTTGCTCAGTAGTTTCTCACGTGATACTGCTGAGACGGGACCACATGGAGCCTAAGAACTTATTCGGGTTACACATGATTATCTTGGAAAAGTATGAGCAGCTTTCAGTGCCTCAGGGGTTATTTCGCTACCCAACATGTGAGGAGCCATGTACCAACTAGGGAATACTTGAGTGAAATGAACTTAATTATGTGAACAATTTTCTCTCTCTTACTTTGTCTCTATCCCAGAGGCCAACATGATCCCTTCTTAGCTCTGTGGAACAGACTTTGTTTTAATATTTTATCTACTTGACCACTAACATCACCTTAACCTATCTGCTGAACATAGATATGAGCACAACGAATCCGCAAATTCATTCTGGTTCAAATATGAGATATTTTCTAGGGTGTTGGAAAGAGAAAAAAGTAAAATAAATGAAAGAAAGAAATAGGGACCATATGAAGGAAAGAAGAAAGAACAACATTGTGTAGGCAGTAGGCCCAATACTTCCCATCTTGAGTATTATTTAATCCCACAACAACCACACACAGCATGATTTATTATCCCTAATTTGCAAGGAAATTGAGACTCTGAGAGGTTGAATAATTTACCCAATCAGTTAATAAAGAGATTAAAATCCAGTTCTGACCTCTTTACAGTAAGGCACTTGCCATTCCGAGACTCACACCACACAGTTAGTCAGAATCTCTCCAAATGATTCAGAATACGATGGGCTGCGAAGGCTCAAGGATAGGCCTCAAAGAGCCTCTCTAATGAGAAACCTACAGTCGTGCAAGTTGAATCCAACTCACTGAGAAGGCTGGCTGGAACCAACCTTCTGGAGAATAAAAACAAGGCCTTAGAAAAATACTCAGGCCCCTGGACTTTCCTCCACTTGGAGAAAATGTGGCCCTGTGGGAATTGCTGAGAATCAGAAGTTCCAGGCTCTACTCTCTGACCTTGGCAAGTCACCTACTCTCAGTATATTTCAATTTTCTTTTCTTTTCTTTCTTTCTTTCTTTCTTTCTTTCTTTTTTAAAGAGGTTTTGCCTTAGGGCATATGTGCTCCACAGAGAGAGAGAGAGGCAGACATAGTGAGAGGAAAAGTAAGAAATCACCCCCTGGAGTGATGGCCACTCCTCAATCCTTTCCTCCACTCTCCTCTGGGGATCTTGGGCACAGGCACACACCTGCCTGGCTGATTTTCAAGCCAGGACTTGAACTGTGGAAGACCATGTGGGAGTCCAGCGATGTAACTGCTGTGCCATCTGCTGGCCCCCATACTTCAGTTTTCTATTCTGTAAAGTGGAAAATAGTATTTACTAAATCCTTCCAAAGCTTTTAAGATAAAATTTATATTAAACATGAAAGCCCCTTTAAAAGAACAGCATAGAAAGAACACATGATATTTATATTGGTTATGATTGCATCTCATGCAGTGATAGGCCTTTGTGTGGGTTCACATTATTGGGATGGAGGCAAGGCAGGCATTTGCATCTTCATATAGAAGATCTAGATACTGAGGCTTGGGCACCCTTGTCTTCTGAGTCTTCATTGCCTGCTTCTCTCTCCCTATCATCTGCCCATGTCTATTGCCCACCTGGAACATCCAAAAAAATGACAAAGCTGTGGCTTGATCTACTTCTGGTTTACATGCACCCAAAGAAGATACCCACTATGGCCAGACTTTGAGAGGCTTAAATCAGGAAGGGGGCATGAGGTTGACAAGACCTAGTCCATCATCATTCATGGAGAAGAGTGGCCACTAAGAGCACTTTTTCTGATGGTAGCTGGGTATAGACTGTCACCTTCAGACAAGATGAGAAAGTGAGTATGAGTGCCCTTCAGGGCTCAGCAAGTAAATTTACTACCTTTAGTCTTTAAGTGTTAGTCTCATTTTTATGGAATAATCCTTATTTCAGTTTGCTGGATCACTCATAAATCAACTTCAACATCCACCTTTCTCTGTGTTTTGGGGGTATGCTGTACTATTTCTTTAAAAAAAAAAAAGTTGGAAAGGTAATTCTTCCCAGAGCTGGATTAATGATTGCACGTCTCCTATTACTGCGAGCTTGTAAGACCAGGATTGACAGCTGTTTTAGTGCTCCCCGGCTGGGAACGGTTTGTTTAACAAACACAGCAGGACACACATGATCCCCTGGCTGCCTGTTCTCATTCCCATCTCAAGGATGGCATCGTGCCCATGCACAAGCCGGCAGCTCTCTGCCCTTGGGCAGAGGTGCCAGGGATTTGTGGCTTTAAACTGGTACCAAGTAGAACACAGAGAGTGGTTGGCTTTTCCTTCTCCTGAAGTCGCTTGGTGTCCTCAGCAACCCAGGGACCCAGCATCCTCTCAGTGTGATTCTCCAAGCTGGCACTTGAGATTACAACAAGAGTCAAAACAAATGATACTGTTATCAATAGCAAGTATCGAGTGTTCATCTTGGGTCAGGCATAGTGTTAAATAAGCACTTTAGATTCTTTTTCTCATTTGTGCTTCACAGATTTGCAGAGATGTAATATTATGACCCCTATTTTATGAAAAAAGAGAAATCCAAATAGTTTAAAATAATCTGCCCGGGGACCAGCAGTTAGCATAATGGCTATGTCTCTGGACTTCCACGTAGTTGACCGTGGTTCAAGTCCTGGACCCAGTGACTTAAACTCACACCTGGCATGTGTGCATGTGTGCCCAAGATTCCAAGAGGAGAATGGAGAAGGGATTTAGGCATGGCCATACCCCTAGGGGGTGATTTCTTGTTTTCTGTCTCTCTGTCTCTCTCTTTCTGGTGAGTGCACACACCCTATAGCAAAAAACTCTCAAAAAAATAATAATCTGCCCAATATCTCCCAGTTGTACATGGGGAGAGACTCAATGGGCAGGACCAAACAATTCATAGGTGGGAAAATTCAAATGGCTAACAAATACTTGAAAATTGGAATGAATAAATTCAAATGAAGGCAACATCAGTTTGCCGTATCTTGGCTTTCAAGTTAGGAAGCAAATATTTCTTACAATAATGCTTAATGCTGATAGGATGAATCAGAGATTGCCACGAATACCTTGACACTCTTCTCTCCAAGAAATAGAGAGTAGGCCCCTTTTATGAACCTGGGTGGATTCTGTGCAACAGAATGTAGTGGAAATAGCACTTTGCCTTTAGAGACTTAATGCTTCTACTTCCTGCCTCTGGGAACACTGGTTCACTCTGGGTGTTCTTAGCTACCCTGTAAGAAGTCTGATTCCCTTGTGGGAGAGATCTCGTGAAGAGGCCCTATGAGTACATATAGAAGGGAAGGTAGTTGACTGCGCCTAGCCTTCCAGCTATCCCTGCCAAGATGCTCTGCTGGGCATTTGGGGGGCCATCTTAGACTCTCTGACCAGCTATATGTTTGACACCACCAAGAAACTTCAGTCTATGCCATGTGGTGCAGAAGAACCAACAAGCTGAGCCCTGCCTAAAACCCTGACCCACAAAATTGTGAGAGAAAATAAAATGACCACCATTCCAAGTCCCTTGGTTGGAGTTATTGGGTAGTTGGGAAAGTCATGATATATTTTTGCTTAGAAAAATAGAAAAATATAGTTATGACTTTCCAGACAACCTAATAGTTTGTCCTGTAGCAGTATGTAATTGGAAGAGCTGGGAATCCAGAGTGTTGCAAACACTCTCAAATCTGATCGGGACTGTGTATGATGCTTTCTAAAGAGCGATTTGGTAATATGCATCTAAGATCCTAAATGTTCATTTCCACTAATTCCATAATTCCCTTTTGAGAAATCTTTTCTAAGTAAATCACCCCAAATCCATACAATGATTTCTAAACATTTTATTTCTGCTTTATTTATAAAAATGTAATAATATAAAATTAGAACAATTGAAATGCCAAACATGGTGGAAATTTAAGTTATTGTAAACCAAACAATGTGATATCTCATAAAAAGTCTTTGACAAAAGAATCTAAAGTTCTCTGTTTTAAAAAGTCTGTAATTTTTTATTTCTAAAAAGAAATAAAATAAAAATTCTTTGAAGTTTTTAATGGTCATGGAAAATGACTCTCAACTGTGTGTTTAATATGTGCTTATAGTCGCTGGACTCCCATGTAATCGACCGCAGTTCAAGTCCCGGACCCAATGGCTTAAACTCATGCTGGGTGCGTATGTGTGTGTGCCCTCCATCCTGAGAGGAGAATGGAGGAGAAAGGATTTTAGCATGGCCATCCCCCCTGGGGGGTGATCTCTCACTTTCTGTCTCTCTGTCTCTCTCTGTCTGTCTGGCAAGCACACACTCCCCATAGCAAAAACCTCTCCAAAAAAAAATGTGCTTATGGTGTTAAATATACATGTATATACTGCTAAAAGAAAATATGACAAAAATTATTATGGCTCCCAGTAGGTAATGGAGTTATAGATGACCCTCCACCCTTGCAATTCTTCAAACTTTTCTCTACTTTCAAAATTTTTTATAATGAGATAGCATTATTTTTCTTAAGTTTATTTATGTAGTGAGAGAGAAAGAGAGACAGAGACATACAGGGAAACACCACCCCGACAGGGTCTTGATGCTGCTATCTACTCCCGGTGCTCAGCCAGCCCTTGGTCATAGACCTACACATGCCTGACGTACTTATGGAGGTCTCCAGACTCGAATCGGGAACTTTCCCACATGTCATTGCCTCATAAAGCATCAAATTTTACTGCTGTACCACTGCCTATCTCCACTTTCTTTAAACCAGAACACAAAATAAAAATGAACAAAAACAAAGGAGAAAACACTTTGAAATTAATAATGAGAGACCACTGAGTGAAAGTGAGCACTTAGGGGAACCAGTAGTTAGCGTAATGGCTATGTCGCTGGACTCCCATGTAGTCGACCGTGGTTCGCATCCCGGACCCGGTGGCTTAAAACTCACGCCAGGCGCGTGTGCGTGCGTGCCCAAGATCCCGAGAGGAGAATGAAGGAGAAGGGATTGTGGCGTGACCGTCCCCCCTGGGGGGTGATTTCTCGCTTTCTGTCTCTCTGTCTCTCTCTGTCTGGCTGGTGAGTGCATGCGCCCTATAGTGAAAATCTCTCCAAAAAAAAAAAAAAAAAAAAAAAAAAAAAAGAGAGCACTTAGGGTAGAGAAAGTCATTCACACAAATACAGACTGTAAGACATGCCGGTTGGTGTTCTAAGAAAGAAATTTGACTTTCAAGGATACCAAGAATTTATATTTAATCTGTAAAAGTTTGAGTAACGAGATCATGTACGAGATCATGTGAGATTCTATAGAATAATGAGAGCTGCAGGGTCCAAATGTCCCCTGCCTCAGGAAGTCCCCAATTCACCAGTACAGTCCAATCATTCCAACCCAACTTCAAATTTATGAAGCACTTGACTAGTCTATTTCCTTTAACCAGGTTTAGTAAAAGGTGACTCCTGCTAGACCCTGTGCTCAGCAAAGAGGGTACCAGTGATGTCTCAGTTTATGGCTTCAAGAAATTTACAATCTAGTCTCAAGGTACCTCAGGGTTTGTTGGTTATACTGGTTGCTTGTGTCCAGGGCTTATTTCCTCCAGCAGCCTGTGAAGTACCTGAGGGTGGCAGTGAACATATCAAACCCTCCTTTATGTTGCCAGGGCCCTTCCGTTGGTGCCAGGTGCATAACAGGTATCTGTCAGGTAGCTGTGGAAAGAACAACGCATCAAATGCCCTGCCCACTTCTCTGTATTGTTGTTAGAGTTGAATGTGTTGAAGTATACACAGCATCGTGTAAATGGCAAACTAGTCAGTAAACAGAAGGTAATGGAGTTATTAATTACATAGAATGAGAAACACTGAGCATTTTTACAAAGGGGGGGAGTAGTCTCTCATCTGCATTTGTCTAAGAAGCAATTCTGCCTGCTAAATAAGATTTTCTTCTTCTGAAAAGTGGAAGTAGAGAAAACAGATCACGTCTCCAAGATGTCAGCAGAAGCTGATGGCAGCCCATGCCTGTGGCCCCGATTGCTCCTGCCATTGTTCTGTTATGGCAACCTTTAATAACAGCCTTGATGAAAAGGGTAAGTGTCATAAACAAGCACCAAGTACCAATGAAATCTCTAGCATTATTGCATGGCAAAGATAACACTTATACTCCCTTTGTATTTGTAGATGTTATCAAAGGTATAATCCCTACTTATAGTTTTAAATCTAACTGCTTATGAGATCACTGAATCAGAAAAATTAACAGAAAGGCAGAGAGAGGCAATGGCCCTCCAACTATAATGTGTCTATATTTCATCTTCAAATGTCTCTTCCCCATAAAGATGCTAGACTCCAGCACTGAGATCTTTACTTAGAAAGTCTGGGTAGAGTAGCTGTGTGGCATGAGTTCCAATGCGGGTGGTCCCAGGACCTCAGATTGAGGATTTGGGTTACCAGGGTGTGCTGATTTAGGGGTTTTCTAGAGATAAAGTAGTTAGGGAGATGGAGAACAGAGTGGTAGAAAATAAAAGGAGTATTTCTTATAACATTTTATATATTCACTTATTTGTTTATCCCTTTGTTCATTTATTTTACACAAACATTTATTTAAAGTCAATTATGTGCCAAAATAAAGATTTCAACAGCCCATTGGAGGTCACTGGCATTATGAAGGGTGTTTCTGTAGGGTGATGGGGAAAGAAGCCAGATTGTCGTGGGCTGAGGAGTGAGTGGGAGGTGAGGAAATAGAGCCTATGGTGCTGGTGATGTTTGCACGAAACTGGTTATGGAGAGAGAGGAGAAAGAGAGGGCGGATTGGGAAGGAAAGAGGGAAGGAGAGACAGAGATCAAAGAGGAATCCAGAAATTTTAAAAGATGGGCAGTTGAGCAGTAGACTTAAGTGGATTTAACTGTCAATGGGAAGGGGCTAGCTGATGATTTAGGAAGAAAGAGATAGCCCTGGGAGGAGTCCCTCAGAGAGTGGGATGGCAAAAGACCCAAAGCAGGGGGAGAGATAGACCTTAACTAAAGCACCATATTCATCTTAGCTCAGTGCTTAAATGCTGGTCCATCCTAGCTCTGCCACACACCACATGTCTGGTCCTAGGTAAGCACCTTTGCCTTCTGTACTTCAATTTCTTCATCTGTAAGGTGGGGATCATCCTACCACCTACCTTGTAGGTATAATATATACTAAAGAAATATGTATTGCAGAAAAGTGTGCCAGACTTTGAGTTGGAAGTTGCAAGGACTGGGGCCACTTGATTATAGTCTCGTCTCTGCACATGGCCATGAGCTCTGGACAAGCTCCTTATCTGTACAATGGAAGAGAGGGTGGCACTCCAGCAGCCTGTATACAGTGCTCATGGTGCAGCTGGTATATGGCTGGCCTTTTGTCCTTATCCCCTGTTGTGTCACAGAACCTAGGAGGCAGGGCCATCATTATCACTGGTTTACAGATGAGGCCATGGAGCCCAGTACAGTTTAAACCACTTGCCAAGTATCTACAGGGGGAGCCATTTCTGATAGTCGGCAGCACCTGTGTTCTTAATCACTCTTCTGAGCAGTCTACTCTCTTGCAGAGGGTCCTGCAGGCAGATTCTCTGGAGATGTTCAGGGGACCCTGTGGCAGGACAGGAGGCAGCAGGGGAAAAGGTTTGCCCACCATCCCAGCTTTCACCAGGGTAGCTCCACTCTGATCTGTTTATAGCCTGAATTTACGTGTGAATGTCTCATGAATGACGGATCTGTGCACTAGTCAGGCTCTCGGGTTCTTTCCAGGAAGAAAAATCTGTGTATTTCCAAAGCTCTCACCAGATGCCTTGAACTCTGTGAGCTTCCTCTCCCTCATCCACACACCCAGTCACTCACCAATTGTTGACTCTATTTGCTAAATGTCTCTTTGTTCAGGCCATGTCAGCTTTTTCCTGGACTGTGGCTGCATCTCTGTAGCAAGCACTCTGACCCCAGCCTCACCCTGCCAGGACCACATGATTTCCTCTGACTTTTTCCTGCTCTGTGGCTACAGGTGCATGTGTTCACTATAGGCCACAGCCCTGTGCTTCATTCTCTTGGTCACTTGGGACAAGGTGTGCAGATGGCTCAGGCTAAATTATGGACCCTGTCAGGCAAACAATTCCTGTACTCTGTGGCATGGGAAGCTGTTCTAAGTCAGGAATATTACCCAGGGACTTGGGAAAAGTCTACAATGTGAATAAACAACCACACTGTGGTAACAAAATGAAGCTCATATTGATACCACCATATTGGAGGCAAGGCAAACAACAGTAGTATTTCTTTAAATTAAATCACTTCATTTCATTTCTTTTTATGTGGTAAGTTTTGTTCTATGTGCACATGTTAAATGCGCTTATGTCAATAATATACTAAGAAATGCCTAATATAACTCTAGCCTTCAGACTACTCTGCTCTGTTTATAGCACAGGACAATGGCGCTGAGTGATATGACACAGACTGACAGCTACAGAGCCGAGTAACAAGCATCACTTTGTGCACACAGCTCCTGAGGGCCAGGATGAAAGCTTTGTCTTCTCAAACATCTAAACTGTAACATCTGCTTGACAAAAATGTCTGATTAGATGATTCATATAGAACAAAGTCTAATATATCAAACACGTTCTCCACTTCATTTCAAAAGAGTGTTTCCACTGCTCAACACTTAACATTATACTAATACTGTTCAATGTTTGTGTGGTTCATCTGTTTTCAAAATAAATCAAAATGTTTAATTAAAGCAGCAAGTATCTTTTTCTTTCAAAAATAACTTAAAATAAGGTCCATCAAAACATGATTCTAATTTGATCACCTGCCTTTTGAAGGCAAATCTCTCACACTCAAGTGAAGTGTGGAGTTAAGGCAATTATCTGAATTATTCAGGAAGCAAAATTTTGGCCTAAATCATCACATTCCTAGAGAACAAAGAATATCTGTCAGTTCAGCCAAAAAGCAGAAAAATTGAACACTTTGCTCTTTTTCTACATGAAATAGCATATATGCTCCCTTATTTTCTCTGAGTTAATTGGCTAATGAATTCTATTTGACCCTGTACAAAAATGGAAAAATATCTTAAGAAGATAAAGCCAGAAAGTTAGAGATTCCTTGCCTTGGCAAAAGTTGGAGAGATATATATTTACAAAAGGTCATCTCTGGTGCTGAATTGGAACATTCTGAAGAATGATGTTCAAGTCTTTCCTTAGTTCTTCAGGAATAATTCAGTTTAGTTATTCCCATTCTCCATTCTTATCTTTTTACCTAAAAATTATTCCATAATCATAACCATAAATATAGAACTAACAGCTGGGAATTTTTATTTTATATTAAAGTTTTTCATTTTTCCAAGTGATGTGGAGTCTGAGAAGTCACTCACAGAAATTACATTGATGTTTATAAGTTATGCTTCTTCCCTTTTGATACCACAATCTGCGATGAAACCAGCTTTGTGAAAAAAGCCAGTGACCCTAGAAAGGATGAGGTTAGCCAGAAGAATTAGATATCTTATTCTGTCTATTAAAAAAAAAAGTTTCAGGACCAGCAGTTGGTGTTATGGTTATGACGCTGGACTCCCACGTAGTTGACCACAGTTCGAGCCCAGACCCGGTGGCTTAAACTCACGCGGAGCGCCTTTGCGTGCATGCCCAAGCTCCCAAGAGGAGAATGGAGGAGAAGGGATTGCAGTGTGGTCATCCCCGCTGTGGGATGATTTCTCGCTTTCTATCTCTCTGTCTCTGTCCTTCTGGCAAGCGCACACACTCTATAGCAAAAACTTACTAAAAAAACAAAACAAAACAAAACAAAAAACCTTTCTTTCTAAGGCAAGTTTGACTTTTAATAAAATCAAATAAACCTGATTGTAGGGGTGTTGTGGGGGTGGACCACGTATTGTTTCTTTTTTAAATAAAGCAGATCACCGATTAGTTAGAATCTAAAAAAACAGAAGCACTCTTCATTTCTAATTTTGAAATACTGAGAGCATAAGTCCTTCTAGACTCACAAAGTTTATATGGCAACACAATATGTTCAGAATAAAGTCTGGATAGGGTTTGGGTTCCTGTTCTTGGAGTTCATCTGAAGGAAGGAACAGGAAGATGCCAGTTTTGGGGCCTCCAGGGCTTGGTCAATGCCCCCCCCACCAGATGACGAGCCATCAGCTGATTCATCTTGATTTCGATGCTGCTGACACCTGCTCTGAGCGCCCAGTCCCGTTTCCATGGTAACCAAGGGAAAGCATCCTTGTCCACATACTTTCTGAACCTCATTAAATCAGGCAGCAGGACAGCAGCTGTGTTCTCCATGCGTAACTCTGACAGCCATGGACTAATTTTATGATGCTCAGGTGATTTTTGGGCACTTTCTAGGCCAGACTGTTGAGAATGTGTAGATAGTGAGACAGATGGCAGAATAAATAAATATTGCCAAAGTGTTTAATGCACACAAATTTTCTGAAAGGTGCGAACCAACAATGGTAATTTTATTGACTGAGATAATTTAAAGCCAAATAATAAATAAGAAGGGGATAGAAGCTCTTGGAAAATGTTAACTCGAGCTACTCTTCTGATGACAAAACCTCTTGGGAGAAGAATACTTCACCAGTGTCACTAAGGTGGTTCTAAGGCAGTTGGGGGCCTCATATACCCAGATGTGAAACATAGGACTTTCTCCTTTCCACCACCCTGTTATTTTCTAGATTCAGAGAAATCTGAAGGAAGGTCCTTTCATGTACATACACACATACAGCAGGAGATAGATGTTTGATTAAACGAAAGAGTCAGCCCAAAGCCCAAATCTACATGTAGATTTCCCAAATACTGAGTCAAGGACCAGATTTTCTTTATTGCTTTTCTTCCCCGAAAGTTCTTGAAAAGACACATTCAGCTAAAAGGAGTCCAGAATAGCTTGACTGATCCAAGACAAACATAGCATGCTGATTTCCAAAAATAACCCCAAAGCTTCCCAAGGTGAGCATGGTGGAGCAAGCCTTGGATTAGTTGGTTTTAATGAAGATGATCAACAGACAATCAAGAGTCCCAAAGCTTCCCTTCTTCTCATGCAGCATAGAGTATCAGCTTCTTCCCCAGAACTAGAGCTGAACTCCCTGAGTTTTAAGCTGGGCTCTACTGCTGGCACGGCCTTGGCAAGTTACTAATCTATCAGTGCTATAATTGTTTCACCTATAAACTGGAGACAATAATAGTTCTTAGCTTATAGGGTCGTTCTGAGAATATAATGTGTTCATATCTGCCAAGTGCTTAGAACAATGCCTGATGTATTTTTTTTATTTTTTATCACTATTTGTACATTGAATTGCTATACGTCATTTAGATTGTAAAGAGACTTTACCCAGCATGATTTACACCTCAGTCCAGTCCAGTTGAGACTATTATCAACATCCTCATCGACAGATAATAAACCTTATCTGTGTCCCACAAGTGCTTGATGTATTTTAAGCACTGCTTAGGGGTTAGATAATCAGAGTTTTCCTTTTATTATTGCCATTTGGAATGAGTAGCATCTCTTTTATATGCTAAT
Organism: Tupaia belangeri chinensis; assembly: GCF_000334495.1. Classification (NCBI taxonomy): domain Eukaryota; kingdom Metazoa; phylum Chordata; class Mammalia; order Scandentia; family Tupaiidae; genus Tupaia; species Tupaia belangeri. The sequence goes on from NW_006159577.1 coordinate 1,462,889, forward strand.
TTTTTCTTTTGCTATAGGGTGAGTGCTGACAGGAGAGAGACAAAGACAGAAAGTGAGAAATCACTCGCCAGGGAGGATGACCATGCCACAATCCCTTCTCCATTCTCTTCTTGGGATTTTGGTCATGCACACACAAATGCCCAGTGTGTTTTTTTCAAGTTGCTGGGTCTGGGACTTGAACTGCACAGTTGGCCATATGAGATCCAGTGCCTTAGCCACCATAGCACTTACTGGCCCTAAGATTTGGGGCATATATACACATACATGGCATGTTTTCCAAGCTGCTGGATCCAGGACTTGAACTTACCAGTCAGCCATGTAAAATCCCTCTGCTTTAACCACCACACCACTGACTGGCTCATGCTAATTTCAATTTCTTCCACATAATAGCTATAAAAAAATGGCTTGGTTTTGGAGAAGGTTAGACCTGTGCCTAAATACCTGATCTGCTGCAGATTTAACTAGCAATGTTATCTTGGGTAATGATTTAACTCCCTGAGCCTAGCCTTGCTCATCAATAATAGGCAAACCCACTCCTTGAGGGGATTTTATCTACCTATCTATGTATTTATTTTAAGAATTATTTTATTTAACTTATTTATTTATTTTTAATTTTACCAGAGAGGGATAGAATGAGAGAATGAGAGAAAGAGAGAGAGAGAGAGAAAGTGAGACAGCAAGCTACCAGGTCCAGGACTCGAACCCTGATCAGCCTCACAGGAGTCCGGCTTCCTTAATCACCATGCCACCTGCTGGTCCCCTGAGGGAATTTAATAAGGATGAAGTGAAGTGACAGATTCAGCATAGAACTGATCCTTGGCACACAGGAAGAACTCAGTTGATGAAGACTATCATGATTATGTAGTCTCAGTTATTGTTTGTCAAAACTATGTTAAAATCTTAAGAAAACTAGTCTTTGTCTTATCTGACAGAAAAGACAAGAATAATATAGAGTTGTGAAGTGACCAATAAAGTTCTAGATTGCATATGTGAAGTTTGAATACAAGAAGGAGATTCTTCCTTGACAAATGATCTCTTGGCCTTTTTTTGGTGTGGATCCATTCCTTACAGAAGATTCTGTGCTTTTGGTCTTCAAAACTTGCATAATAAAATGTCTCCAGTGTTAGAAGAGGTCAATATTGTGTAAAACTTTGTGTAATTGGTTAGTATCAGAATACCATTAATAAATATGTCACGAGTTAGAGCTGTCACTAGATACACAAATTCTCTGTCTCTAATGAAAAAAAGATGTCCTTTACTGGATGGTTGCCAAATATTCAAAATTTTGCTGTACTCTAAAATTGAGTAATAGTCATTTGTAACCAATTAAAAACTCGTTAGACAGAATAGGAAATCCTTACTTTTATGGTGAGGGAGACCAAAGTTCAAGAATGGAGCAACTGATTTTGGAGGGAGAGAATCTGAAGTGATCTAAAGTGATGACAGACACACCAACACCTGTTGGAGTTATGGAATCCTGCCACTTCCTCTTTCACTCCTCTTTGCTGAGCAGTGTTGACTTCGGGGAATTTAAAGAGAAAGACACTACTTAGGTTATTTTGGAATAGGAACAAATTTTGTTGACATATGTCATTCATAAAGTCCAGTGCTAAATGCCAGAGGGACTCAGAAGTCCATAAGCCTCTGTGCCCATTTGTTAATGAGCCTATGGTCAAATGATAAAAAGAATCATAAATAGGTTATACAGGAAGGGGTAGAATTAAAAGATGGAGGGGGTGGAACTTGTGTTCAATAGCCCGTTGTGCTAAGTTAGAACTTGCTCTCGGGCTGTAGGAGAGACTGCTCATGCTGGAATCTACAACAGGGGCATGACCAGCTTTTCCTCAAGCGTGAGGAAAGAAAGAATATTAGGCAGAGGTCCCAGAGCCTTTGCCGTCTCCTGATACTCCTTCCTCTGTCAATAAACTCCTACCCCCATATTCTCTTTGAGTAGAAATGGTGGGGTGTTATTATTTTAATTTTGACATTTCCCTTGAAGTATAAAAGCAATATATGTTTATGGAAATGTAGAAAAAATAAAACATTTTTAGAAGCAAACACCATCCTCGATAATGATTTGATATCTTGGTGAATTTATTCCTAATTATTTTCTCTGTTTTCAATTGTTTGTTTGGTTTTAATGTAGGTGTGATCACATAGTATATTTTTATCTTGGTTTTTCACTTAACATTAAAATGAATGCATTTTCATGCCTTTATGAAGTCTTTGGGCACATCAGCTTATGCCTGCGTAATGTTCCATTCTGTTATAATTTGCCCAAACATTTCCCTATTGTTTAGGTTGTTTCATAATCTTTGCTATTATAAATAATTTGCAAGAAACATCTTTGTGCTTAAAGCAGCATTTTCAAAACCTATATCTATTTAAAGATATATTGTAGGATGTTTTAATAGGTGAGCTTAAAAAAAAAGTATTCTGAGCTCAAATTAGTTTGGGAAAAGCTAGGCTAAACACCGGTAGGTTAAGAAATAGGTTTCTTCCCTGCAGGAATTTTCAGAGCATTTATACATGCTGCTGTGTGAATCTCTAACAGAGAGATAACATTTCCCAGACCTGTTGGACCATGGAATTTTCTTTTTTTTCCCAACGAAAACTAAGACATATTTAATGCTTTTTCTAAAAGCACATTCAGAGTGTCTTTCAGACACATTTTAAAAGACTAACGTATCCCCGAAGTCAAAGTTAGATAAACACAGCTTGAAATAGGAAAACTATAAGTCATTCTCACTCATGAACAAAAATGCAAAAATGTAAGATAAGAGATTAACAAATCAATGACAATAGGATAGATAGTAAGTTAAGAATGTGAAGATGATTCACTCTCAGGAACTCTATTAATGTGAATCACCAATCTGAAAGATTAAGGCAGTTTATATGATCCTCCCAAGAGACATCAAGATAACCTAAAGAAATTCTATATTTTATTGTGGATAAAAAAAATATTAAAAAATCTCTTACAAAATAGCTATAAAATAAAACTTTGTTAAAATGTCACCAACCAGTTGACTTGGTGATTAAGGCACTGGATCCCACATGGCCAACTGTGCAGTTTGAGTCCTCAACCCAGTGACTTAAAAAACATGCTGAGCACAAGTTTGTCTATGTGCCCCAAATCCCAAGAAGATAATGGAGGAGAAGAGATTGCAGCATGGCCATCCCCACTGGAGAGTGATTTCTTTCTCTCTTTCTCCCCACTGACTTTCTCCAGTGAGCACAGGTATCCTATAGCCAAAAAAATTAAAATAAAACTTTTTAAAAGTGATATAGGATAGGGAACCAGCAGTTAGCGTAATGGCTATGTCACTGGACTCCCACGTAGTCGACCGCGGATCGTGTCCCCGACCCGTGGCTTAAAACTCACGCCGGGAGTGTGTGCGTGCGTGCCCAAGATCCCGAGAGGAGAGTGGAGGAGAAGGGATTGCGGCATGACTATCCCCCCTGGGAGGTGATTTCTCGCTTTCTGTCTCTATGTCTCTCTCTGTCTGTCTGGCGAGCGCACGCGCCCTGTAGCGAAAACCTCTCCAAAAAAAAAAAGTGATATAGGATATATGTTAGAATAAAACAAATTAATATTGGACAGTACTGTGCTGAAAATATTCAGACTAAAGTTGAGATTAAGACAAAAATGCTTTTTCTAACTATTATTATTCTACATTATTGAGGAGATCTAGCTAGTACAAGAAGACAAAAAAATGAAAGACACAAATGTTAAAAATAGTTAATAATAAATTTTATGATTATATATCCAAAAAATTAAAGAGAATTAACCCAATAATTATTATAACCAATTTAAAAATTTAGTGTGCTGATTATTTCCTAAATAAGTACAAAGTAAATATACAAAATGCAATTATTTTCCTTCATAAAAGTGATAATTAGTTAGAAAATATAATGAAAGAGCCAACAGGTGGTATGGTGGTTAAGGAACTGGACTCCCACATGGCTGATTGCGGTTTGAGTCCTGGACTGGTGGCTTGTTTTTTCACTTTCTATCCCTCTCTCTTTCTTTTTCTCTCTCTCCCTCTCTGATGAATGAATGTGCCCTATAGCAAATTTTAAAATAATAATAATAAATAAAACAAATATTTTTAAAATAATAAAATAATGGAAACGGAGACCCCATTAGGAATTTTTAAAAATTGGGGGATAAATTTGATAAATGCTTATTTTTGGTACAAAAAGAAATCTGACAAGACTTAACTGGAGGCCATTCTATGATACCTTGTTTTTCAGATCAAAAAGTCAGTGTTGTAAAAATATCACTGCTTTTCAAACTCTAGTTATGCAGTTTTAACAACAATTCCAATTTCCCTTTTAATTTTTTGTTTGTTAAATTTTTATTTAATAAATTAACTTTAAATTTTATTGTAATAAAAATTTAAAGATAACCAAGAACATCTTTAAAAAATGTTTTAACTTTATCGAGGTAAAGCAGAGAAAGAGAAGAAATAGTATATCTTGGTGAGGAAAATAGTCTTGATATCTTGATTTTGAATAATAATTTAGAATATGTTTCCGATTAAGAGTTCTGGGTAAAGGCCAATGGCCATTAATTGAGTAGGAATGTTTGGATGAAGTCCACATTAACTTGGGTAAAATGAAACAAATAGTCACTGTAGTGAAAAAGAAGAAAAAGAAAAGAGAGAAAATGTAAATGAAAAAGAAAAAGTAAGCTTGGACACACAAGTATCAGAATCAAGAATATCAATTATTACAGCTAGTATGTTATTCTGAATAAACCTATTAAAAGACAGAGAACAGATTGAGTTAAAAATTAAATTCCAGCTTTATGCTGTTTATAAGGAACATACTGAAAGCAAAGGTTTTATGGAAAGGTTGAAAATATGAGTAATCAAAGAGCTAACAAACAAAAGATATAAAAAGAAAGTTGGCATGGCAATATTAATATCACAAAATGGAATTTTAGGTTCACAGAACTAAATAGAATAATGAGGTTCATTGTGTAATGATCAAGGCAAAATTTATGAAGACATATAGTCATAAATCTGTGAGCTCTGACACTGTAGCAATTAAATATCCAAAGCAAAAATTGTTAGAAAAGCAAGGAAGACTTGGTTATAAAAATATCATAATGATGGGATATAGATCTACTAGATATAAAGTAAGAGTGTGATATAATTCAATAATATCATCAATAAACTTGACTCCATCAATATACATTGAGCCTTAACTGAGAGAACATACTTATTTTCCTGTGTACACAAATTATTCACAAAAATCATACATATCTCATTTGTTCACATTTAAAAAACTTAACCAAATAAAAAAGCATATATCTATAGGTCACAGTATTATATCAAAAATTTTAAATTACAGGGAACCAGCAGTTAGCGTAATGGCTATGTCGCTGGACTCCCACGTAGTCAACCGCAGTTCGTGTCCCGGACCCGGTGGCTTAAAACTCACTCCGGGCGCGTGTGCGTGCGTGCCCAAGATCCCGAGAGGAGAATGGAGGAGAAGGGATTGCAGCATGACCATCCCCCCTGGGGGGTGATTTCTCGCTTTCTGTCTTTATGTCTCTCTCTGTCTGTCTGGCGAGCACATGCACCCTACAGTGAAAATCTCTCAAAAAAAAAAAAAATGGTGCTAGTGTAATTGGACAACAAAAGAAAAAAAAAATTTTTAAATTACAAATAAATAATTAAACACTGACCAAAAATAACCTGGTAAGTTAAGAGCTACAATCCTAGTAAATCGACTCAAACAGAAAATTAGGGAAAATAGGGAATTACTCAGAAAATGATAAAGAAACACGTTTTCTACAAACTTTTTTGCACAGAATAGTTTAAAAATAAATGCTCACATCTACAGTGAACTAAACTAGGCAAGCCTGTCAAGTGGTAAAGATAGGCTCTTCAATAAATGGTGCTGGGAAAACTGGATATTCTCATGCAAAAGAATAAAATTGGGTCCTTTTGTTACACTATACACAAAAATTAACTCAAAATGGATTAAATATTTTTTAAGAAAGTTTTTTTTTTTTTTTTTAATAGGGCTTGTGCACTTGCCAGAGAGACAGAGAAAGAAAGTGAGAAATTACCCCCCAGAGATATGGCCATGCCTCAATCCCTTCTCCTCTATTCTCCTTTCAGGATTTGAGGCATGAAGACATGCATACACATGTGTCTGGTGTGAGTTTCAAGCTGCTGGGTCTGAGAATCAAACCGTGGTCAGCCATCTGGGAGTCCAGCACTGTAACTATTAGCTATCTGCTGGTCTCTGGATTAGAGATTTAAACATAAAATCTGTAACTGTAAAACTCCTAAAAAGGAACATAGGAAATACAACTACTTGACATGGGTCTTAGCAATGATTTTTTGGATATGACACTAAAAGCACAGGTAACAAAAGCGAAAATAAGCAAATGGAACTATAACAAACTAAAAAGTTTCTGTACAGCAAAGAAACAACCACCAAATTGAAAAGGCAATCTATGAATTGGGAGAAAATATTAACCATATATTTGACAAGGGACACATATCCAAAATATATAAGGAGCATATACAAGTAAATAGCCAGAAACAAAATAAAACAAACTCCACAGAAACAGAAACCAAAAGGGGCACAAGAAATATGAGAAATGAAGAAAACATCTCTCCTCTAATGGAAAAGAATAACTCCTCTTCCCCTATTAAGAATACAAGGGAAATCATGGGAATGCCAGATAAAGAATTTAAAATATTTATAGTGACAAAGATAACAGAAATGCAAGAGAATAGAGACAACAAACTCCAGGAGATGCAGGAGAAAAGAGACACCAAGTTCCAGGAGGTGAGAAAGTTCTTGCATGATCTGAAAGAGGAGATATACATAATAAAAAAGAATCAAGTGAACTTGTTAGAAATGAAGGCTCCAATGCAAAAAAAGCAAAACTTCTGTTGAAAATATCAAAAGCAGATTAGATCATGCCGAATATTGAATCTCAGATTAGAAGATGGAACCTTTGAGCTAGAAAAATTCATCAAAAAGACTGAGAAAATAACCTAAAAAAAGAGAATAACATACAAGTAATACTAGATCCCATTAAATGTCCAGACATCCAGATAGTCGGTATCTCAGAAGGTGAAGAAACTAATAAGGGCATTGATGATCTATTCCATGAAAGCCTGGAAGAAAACTTTCTAAACTAAAGAGGCACTCAAATATCCAGATCCAAGAAATGCAAAAGACCCTACATAGAATCAACCCAAGAAGATCTTCCCTGAGGCACATCATAGCCAGATTGACCAAAACCACAGATACAGACAAGATAATAAAATTGGCAAGAGAGAAACATCAAGTTACTTTCAAAGGATATCCTATAAAGCTAACTATGTACCTCTCATCAGAAGCAATGCAAGCAAGGAAGGAATGGGAAAATATATTCAAAGTGTTAGTGAAAAGCAATTTCAACCAAGAATACCATACCCAACAAGATTATCTTTCATATAGGAGAAAAAAAGGCAAAAACATTCTCAGATAAACAAAGCCCGAAAGAATTTACCAACACCAGATCAGCTCTCCAAGAATTGTTAAAGGGAATGCTATACCAGGAAACTAAAGTTGGACACACAGAAATAAGAGTACAAAAAACAATCAAGAGAATAACCAGCCTAATGGTAGGGACAAGACCGGAGTTGAATGTTAACTTCCAGAGTTTAACTCGAAAGATCAGACCACAGTAACACAGCAAATTCCCAAAAAGAGAGATTAATTATGTGAGTCTGAACTAGTGAAATAGAATTTTACTTTAGACTAAAACATTACTGATTTTCTTTGATGCTTTGATTTCCTATGTAAGGATTTTTGTCTTCTCCTGAAATGTTGTTAGGTTCATCTACTTACTATTTGAACTGAATCCTAACCTTTTTCCTGGCTTTAAGTTTTAAGCAAATTTCTCTTAACATTTTTAAATTTTGATCTGTTAAAATTAAAACTTTTTTTTTAATTAAAAAAATACATTTAAAAATACCTATTTAATGACTGCAGTAAGCTATGTAGCCCCAGAATGGCACTACTTTATAGTATGTTCACTTTATTCACTGAGGTTTACACCCAAAGTCAGATACACATTTTTAAATATGTATATATCAGCTGTGCTAGATATTTAAAGTCTTTAAATTAATTAATATCTTTAGTGAATCAATAAAATGTGGGGGGGGGGAAGAAACAGAAACCAAATCTCAATTTTAAAATGGGTAAAAGATCTGAACAAATATTTCACGAAGAATTACAAATGGCAAACACGTACATGAAAAACCACTAATCTTCAGGGAAATGTAAATCAAAACCACAATGAGGTATCACTTCAGATCTTTTAGGATGGTTATTATCAAAAAGACAAAAAAATACATGTTGCAAGGATGTGGAGAAAGCATTTTTGTACACTTTGGGTGAAAATGTAAATTGGCATATCCATTATGGAAAACAGTATAAAGTTTCCTCAAAAAATTAAAAATAGAACTGTAATATGACTCAGAAATCTCTCCTTTGAGTATATATATCTGGAAGAAACTAGTATCTCAAAGAGGTATCTGCATTTCCTTGTTCATTGCAACATTATTCACAATAATTGAGGTATGAAAACAACCTAGGTGTTTATTAATAGCTGAATGGATAAAGAAAATGTAGCATACATGTACAAAGGAATATTATTCAGTCTTAAAAAGAAGGAAGTTCTGCCATTTGTGATGTCATGGATGAACCTTTCACTCTTAGTGAAATGAACCAAACATAGAAAGAAAAATACTGCATGATCTCACTTAATTGTAGAATCTTAAGTCAACTCATAGAAGTAGAAAGTACAATGACAACTATCTGAGACATAGATTAGGAGAAATGAAATGTTGGTCAAAGGGCACAAAGTTTCAATAATATAGAAAAACTATGTTGTAGAGATCTATTGTACAGCATGGTGATTATACTTAATAACACTCCATTGTATGTAAAATTTACTAAGAGCTTAGGTATCAAGTGTTCTCATCATACATATACACAAAATAATAACTATATGAACTGATGGATATGAGGTAATTATTTCATGATATATGTGTATATTAGACCATTACATTGTATATCTTAAATCTATATAATTTTTATTAAATAAACAAATAATGGAACCTATGGTATACACCAAAAAACTTTTTAAAATCTAAACATTTAATTGCAGAAGGTGAAACATAAGAAAATAATAAAAATAAAATAATAACATCATAAATTAGATAATATTTTAAATATAAGGAAACTAGAAATTAGAAAAAGAACTATGAAATAAATTAAAAGAAGCTAGGAAATGGGAATTTAGCAACTAAAAGTAGTATTAATAAAATTGGAAACCATAACAAAAACAGTTAAAGGATAAATTGATTTGAAAACCGTTTATTTGAATTAATTCCTTTGACAAAAATTCCTTTGAAATTTGATTAAGAAAATGGTAGCAAGGGACCAAAACTATATGAGATTTTTGTAATATACATATTATGGCAAATACTTTGAAAATGTAGAGGGGAACAAAGATTAACTATAAATAACTGAAATTGAGCTGGGGACAGTGGTTCAGTGTTAACACTGTGAAGCAGACCTACATAGGAAGGTCTGGAGACCACCTTGAACATGCAGGACAGGGACCAACAGTTAGCGTAATGGTTATGTCTCTGGACTCCGACGTATTCGACTGTGGTTCAAGTTCCAGACCCGGCGGCTTAAACTCATGCTGGGCGCTCATGCGTGTGTGCCCAAGATCCTGAGAGGAGAATGGAGGAGAAAGGATTGCAGCGTGGCCATCCCCCCTGGGGGGTGATTTCTCACTTTTTATCTCTCTGTCTCTCTGTCTTTCTAGTGAGTGCATGTGCCCTATAGCAAAAAATACCTCCCCCCCAAAAAAAGAAAAGAAAAGAAAAAAAAAAAAACATGCAGTACACATAGGTGCCTATGATCTAGGGCTATTGAAGTCGAAGTGGATATTGGTCTCAAGATCCTATTGGGGTCTGTTTCTCTCTCACAAGAAAGAAAAACATAAAATAAATAAAAAAATTTAATTACCTATGTTGACCCAATAACAAGTAGAAACTTTGAAAAGACAAATTACCATAGGAGAAATTGTAAAGCTGCTTAAAGACGTGTCATTAAGGAATATAGAAGGCTGACTTCATGGCACAGTGGTAATTCATTTTAAGAGTGTCCAGGTCCCACATGACAAACACAGTCCAAATCCCCAGCCTAGTCTTGCTGAAGCACACTGGGGATTTTATGCATGAGTGCCTAGGATTTGACATGCTGTCAGACTGGAGCAAGAGGATCAAAGTGTGACCAGACCCTACGGTGGGTGCTCCTCTTTCTCTCTTTTTCACCTTCACTCTCATGTGTGCATACGTATGCTTTGTCATGAATTAAAAAAGAAAAAAATAAACAAAATAAGGTGCATTCACAACTGAGTTTTATCTAACCTTTAAAGATCAGATGAATGTACCCAATATTACATAAACTGTCCCTCCTCCAAAGATGTTGAAGTCCTAGCCCTCAACATCGACGAATGTGATCTTATTTGGAAATAGGAGCTGTGAAGAAAATAAATCAAGGTTGGGACCAGCAGTTAGCATAATGGCTATGTCGTTGGACTCCCATGTAGTCGACTGTGGTTCACATCCCAGACCCGGTGGCTTAAAACTCACGCCAGGCGTGTGTGCGTGCATGCCCAAGATCCCGAGAGTCGAGAATGGAGGAGAAGGGATTGTGGCGTGGCCATCCCCCCTGGGGGGTGATTTCTCGCTTTCTGTCTCTGTCTGTCTCTGTCTGTCTGGCGAGCGCACGCGCCCTATAGCAAAAACCTCTTAAAAAAAAGAAAATAAATTGAGGTTGTTAAGGTGGGTCCTAATCCGTTATATTTAGTATTCTCATCGAAGGGGGAAATTTGGACACTGACATATACATAGACAGGAAAAATGCTATGCATATATGAAGGCAGAGATAGGGAATTTGCTTCTGCAAGCCATGCTATGTCAAAGACTGCCAAGGAACCACACAAATCTAGAAGAGTGTTCTGTTTCTGCTGTTTAAGCTGCTTGAGCATTAAGTTGGAGAGGGATTCTCCATTTGCCATTCTATTTCATCCAGCCCTCTTGATCTACAAGGATTTCCTTGCAAGGATTTCCTTGCTCTTTTATCTTCCAGCTGGGTTCAACCAATGGTAATTACTGGCAGAAACAGAGGGAAGGAGGAGGGGAGAGAGGGCTAACTCCCTTCTTGCTAGACCGTAGATTGGCAGTGGTGGACTTCTCTACCAAAGACCCCAGTTCCTCTGGAGTGATCTTCTCCTACAGCCAACAGACTCAGCTATATCTTTTCCTCTGACTTCTAGCAACCACTTCTTTCCAACCCAGCTGCCCTGCTCTGGTTGGCCCTGGAATGCTTCTCCATTCTTTTCTGGCTTCTATTATTCTGCCCACACCTTTGGAAGTATTTTCTTTTTAAACTTTCTTCAGTATCCCACTTGAATATTCCATGTGATTCCTGCCAGGAAAGACAAAACACCTACAAGTTGTGACTAGGAAATATACTTGATTCACAAAAGTAACAAGAGCCACACATATGTAGAAATGAGTTTAACAAAAAAGTGCAGTGTCTAAAAGAACACCAAAGACTCTTATTGAATGATATAAAACAAGATCTGAATAAATACTCTTCTTAGATTGGAACTTAATATCATAAAATATCAATTCTCACAAATTATTATATAAAATTAATCTAATTTTGAATAAAATCTTGATGAATTTTTATTAGTTAAATGGAATAATGTTAAAACTTATATGGAATAATGAGCATCCCCAGGAAAACCAAGAAACTTATGGAAAAGAACAGTGAATTCACTTGCCTTACAAAATAACAGATTGTGACATAAAGCCCTGCAATCAAGTCACTGTGATATCATTTAAGAATAGACAAATAGATCAGTGGAACTGAATAGGAATCTAAAAATAGATCTCAGCACATTTTTAAAAAAGTGTAATATACGACAGGTTCATTTCAGTGGAAAAAAAGATGGATAATTTAATAAATAGTGGCAGGACAAATGCTGTCTGAAAGAAAATATAACTGGATCCCTATCTTACATCACATTTAAAAAAATATAATCTAGGTGGTCTTAAATAGAAAAACAAAACAAACAAACAAAAACCTCTAAAAATGTTAGCAAAATCTGAATAGGTACATCACCATCTAGGGGCTGAGAAGGCCTTCTTAACCACAGCTAGAAATCCAGAAGTTATAGATTTTAAAAAGGAAAATGAGAGAAGGCCCTCTGGATAGCTCAGCAGTTAAGGGAACCGGATCCATGGCCTACTGTGGAATCAAATCTCTGCCACAGTGGCTCAAAAAATGCTGTGTGTGTGTGTGTGTGTGTGTGTGTGTGTGTGTGTGTGAGACAAACCTAGTGTGATGAAGAAATGAAAGAAAAGGGATTGAGTCATGACCATGCCCTATTGGGAAGTGCTTTTTCTTTTTCTCTCTGGTGAGTGCCATGTGCTTTACACTAATTAAAAACACAATGAAAAAGATTTTGACTAGATACAGTATTTTATTTTAGTTTTTAGTTTCTGTTGTAGGGATGTGCACTCACCAGAGGGAGACACAGATAGGGAGAGAGCAGAAGTGAGAAAGCATGCTCCAGTGGGGGGTGATCATGCCTTCTCCTTCTTTCTCCTCCAAGAAAATATCTCTTCCCTAAAGGAAAAGAATAACTCCTCATCCTCCACAGACAGTACAATGAAACTCATGGAAATGTCAGATAAAGAATTTAGAATATTCATAGTGACAAAGCTAACAGAAATGCAAGAGAAGAGAGAAAACAAACTCCAAAAGATGCAGGAGAAAAGAAACGAGTTCCAGGAGGTAAGGAAGTTCCTGCATGATTTGAAAGAGGAAATACAAACCATAAAAAAGAATCAAATAGAACTGTTTGAGTTGAAGGCTATAATACAGGAAATCAAAACCTTCCTTGAAACTATTAAAGCAGATTAGATCATGCAGAAGATGAAATCTCAGATGTAGAAGACAGAATCTCTGACCTAGAAAAATTCACCAAAAAGATAGAAGAAAATAACCCCCCAAAATGAGAATAATATGAGTAATGCTATATACCATTAAATGCCCAAAGATCCAGATAATCAGTATCCCAGAAGGTGAAGAAACTCATAAGGGCTTTGATAATCTATTCCATGAAATTCTGGAAGAAAACTTTCCAAACCTAGAGAGGCAATCAAATATCCAAACCCAAGAAATACAAAGGACCCCACTTAGAATCAATCCAAGAAGACCTTCTCTAAAGCACATCATAGCCAGTTTGATCAAAACCACAAAGACAAGATACTAAAGTTGGCAAGAGAAAAACAATACTTTCAAAGGATATCCCATAAGGCTAATATCAGACCTCTCGTCGGAAACAAGGAAAGCAAGGAAAGAATGGGAAAATACAGTTATAGTGTTAAGTGGAAAACAGTTTCAACCAAGAATACTATACACGGTAAGATTATCCTTCATATGGGAAAAAAAAAGACAAAAACATTCCCAGATGAACAAAACCTGAAAGAATTTACTAACACCACACCAGATCTCTAAGAAGTTCTGAAGGGAGTACTATACCAGGAAAACTAAACAGAAATAAGAGAACAAAATACAACCAAGAGAATGGTCAACTTAGTGGAAGTGGCAAGTCCAGAAAGATCAATAATAATGTTGAATGTTAATTTCCAGAATTTAAACTGAAAGATTCGACAACAGTAACACTGCAAATTCAACAGAAAAGAGATGAATTACATGAGACTGAACGGGTGAAATAGAGTTTAATGACTTTTGACAAAAACATTACTGATTTTCTTCTATGCTTTATTTTCCAGATTTAAGGATTTTTGTCTTCTCTTGAACTGTTGATAGGTTCATCTACCTACTGTTTAAACTGAATCTTAACATTTTTCCTGGCTTTAAGTCTTAAGCAAATTTCTCTTAACATTTTTTTTATTTTGATCTATGAAAGCTAAAATTGCTTTTCTTGAAATTAAAAATTAAATTTAAAAAAATCTAGTTAGTGACTGCAGTAAGCAACATAGCCTCAGCTGGGTGATACTTTATAGTATGTTCATTCTTCTCACTGAGGTTTATGCTTAAAGTCAGACATGTGTTTATATATATATATATATATATATACACATACCAACTGCACTTGCTATTGAAAGTATTTCAATTAAGTTAGATCTTTTGTAACTCAATAAAATGTAAAGAAAAAAGGGGGGCATAGAAAACAACTGTAGATACCAGAGACAGTGCGGGAGGAGGATGGGAAATGACAGAGGGTGAGAGGTAGGGAATCAAGAAAAGCAGCAAACTATATAAGAAATAAGAAATGGAAAATTATTTATTGTTGATAACAATAACATGTGTGGTAACATCCTTGACTGAGCTAATATGCATTGTATTATGGATGGAAAAAATCTTATTTTGTATACATTTTGAAACACAGTAAATGGATGTGAGCAAATAAATTTAAAATAAAAAATGTGCTATCTGAAATTATCTATCAAAATTAAAAGTGCATATATCACTGCTAAGAATCTAGCCTACAGAAATAAAAGTATGCTATAGGTACATAAGAGGATATTTATTTATGTATTGTTTATTGGAAAAAAAGGAATTTAAGTATCTCCTGTCAGTAGGAGAATGACTGAGTAATTATGCCATATCCACATTTTAAAATATTTTGCAGCATTTTAAGTGAATTAATGCTATTCATTGTTGTAGAGAAATTTTTGTAAAATTTGGCTAAGTTTTAAAGGCATTATGCTGAAATATGTGTATAATACAGTCCTTTGAATGCATAAGGACAAAAAGTGTTTTATAACATGAAATTATTGGCATTAAGAACTATTACATTTTTAATATAATCAAAATGATAATCCTACCCAAATTAATCTATATATTTAATGCAATCCTGATAAAATTATGAGACATTCTTCACAGATCTAGAAAAGACAATCATAGAATTCATTGGGAATAATAAAAGACCCTGTATTGTCAAAGCAATCTTACACCAAAAAAAGTGAAGTGATAGCATCTCACTTCCTGACCATAAAATATATTACAAAGCTGTGATAATCAAAACAGCATGGCATTGGCACAAAAACAGACATAAGGATCAATGGAAAAGAGTAGAGACCCCAGAAATAAACCCCAAAACATACAGCCATCTGATCTTTGATAAAGGGTACCACTCAGTCCAATGGGAAAAGGAAAATATCTTTAACAAATGGTGTTGGAAAAACTGGCTATCCACCTGCACAAAGATGAATCTGAAGCCCTACCTGTCACCATTAACAAAAATCAACTCAAAGTGGATCAAAGATCTAAACCTAAGACCTCAAACTATAACACTACTGGTGGAAAACACTGGGGAAACTCTGGGTGACACTAGAGTAGGCAAAGACTTCTTAAACAAGACCCCCAAAGCACAGAATATAATCCCCAAAATAAACAAGTGGGATTACATTGGATTAAGAAGTTTTTGCACAGCAAAGGGTACCATAATTGGTATGAATCAATACCCTCAGAATGGGAGAAAATTTTTGTAAACTATGTCTCAGATAATGGACTGATAACCAGAATACACAGGAAATTCAATTGGCTTACCCAGAAGAAAATGATTAGCCCAATTAAAAGATGGGAAAATGAGCTGAACAAACAACTCTCTAAGGAAGACATACACAGCCAAAAAGCATATGAAAAAATGCTCGATATCCCTTATCATAAGGAAGATGCAGATCAAAACTACATGAGATACCACCTAACCTCAGTTAGAATGGAGAAGATTTTTAAAAAATGATAAGTGCTGGTGGGGATGTGGTGAAGAGGGAACTCTCCTACATTGTGGTAGGAATGTAAATTGGTCCAGCCACTGTGGAGAACAATATTGAGGTTCCTCAAAGACCTTCATATAGAACTACCATATGATCCAGCAATTAATTCCTGAGTATCTACCCAAAGGACAGGAGAACACTCAGTCAGAAAAGCGCTTGCACATCTGTATTTATTGCGGCATTATTCACGATTGCTAAGACATGGAACCAACCCAAATGCCTACAAACAGATGAATGGATTGTAAAAGTGTGGCACATATACTCCACGGAGTACTATTGAGCCATAAAAAACAAGACCCTGACATTTGATAGAAAGTGGACAAACATGGAAGATGTATTATTGCTGAGTGAAGCAAGTCAGGCTATGAAAGAGAGACCTTGTATATTTCCACTTAATGTATACCAACTGTCCACACTCTATGGTAGAGACCGAAAGATTGGAGGACTTAAAAGCTTTGAAAATTGTTATGGACACTGGGGACAAAGTGGAAGAAGAGTAGGGGAGGGGAAGAGTGTAGGAAATGAAATTTGGGGAAAAAATAGAGAGGGAAGACATTTGTGGAACACAGATATGGTTTGTAACCTGGTGATGATGACATGTGTAGTAATCTCAACTGGACTGACATGAGGCATATATCATGCTGGGTAAAGTCTCTACAATCTAAATGATGTATAGTGATTGAATGTATAAATAATGATAATTTTAAAAACTATCAAGTTTTTCAACAATATAAAATGAGTACACGCAATGTATCAGAGATAATGCAAACATACCAAAGAAATAAAAGTAATTGTTCTACTTTAAAAAGATGTTACTTTGGGGCTAGCAGGTGGCATAGTGGTTAAGATGCTGGACTCTCACATGGCTGACCACAGTTCAAGTCCTGGACCCAGCAACTTGAAACACGCTGGGTACACATACGTGCATGCCCAAAATTCCAAGAGGAAAATGGAGGAGAAGAGACTATATTGAGGCCATCCTTTCTGGGGGGGTGATCTTTCACTTCCTCTGCTTCTCTGTGCCCCTCTGACAAGCACATGTGCTTTATAGCAAAAATCTCTTGGGAAAAAAATGCTATTCCATTGATGATTCGTACAAAAATACTGTTTACTTTTTCATGAATTAACAAAATGATTATATTACAGAATAAAAGTGTGGAGCAATACTAAGAGGGGAGTAGCTCAAAGATTTTCTTGAGGAGATAAATATAACATGGTTTTAAGAGAAATGATGGGTTTGATAAAGAAGGTAGTAAATGAATGGTAAATTTGCTTGTCAAAAGCTTTTTCAATTACAGGGCATATCAGGCTTGAAGGTTTGTGTACATAAGTTCCATGAACCAGGGGAATTTATACTAGGAATTATATGAATCAAAATGATAGGCTCATTCATAATAGAGTAATTAAATAATTTACATCATTAGGATATCATTTTTCAAGAAAAATCACTTTGCTGTATCTACTAAAGAATTATTCAGTGTGATAGAAGGCATTCATTTGGACATACTCACTAGCTAAAAACTGCAATGTAGCGATCTCTGGTAAACAGAGAGAGTATGTGACTAACAAGGAAAATTGAGTGTCTGTAGCAGAAAGAACAGAAATTGAATTGTTGGGCCAGCTGGTAGTGAGGTAGTTAAGGTGACTGGATCCCACATGGCCAACTGCAGGGTTTGAAGCCCAGACTCAGCAGTCTGAAAAACATGCTGGGTGTGCACATGTGTACTCCAAACCTGAGAAACAGGAAGAAGGGATTGTGGCGTGGCCATTTCTCATGGGGAAGAAGTGTCCTTTTTCCCTTTCCCCTTCTCTCTCTCTCTTTCTATCTCTTCCAGTAAATGCACACCACTTTCAGCAAAAACTAAAACAAACAAACCCAGACATTAAATTGTCTGTATATCAACTGTTTTTTATGTTCCCAAACTCCTTCTTCTTGTCCATGTATGTGTTTCAGAATGCTGGATGTGCAAACCCTGACCACAGTCTGTTTTCATCATGAAAGTCAAAGTCTATTGAAGAAAGAAAGAATTGATCACTGTTTTCTTTCCTTTTCTTTTTTCCTTGAATCTCAAAGTTACAGAAAAAGTGCAAGTATGGTACGAAGAATTCTCTTTAGAAACCGTTTCAGAGATAAATTGTCAACATGAATATTTAGTATGTATTGTATAGTTCTACAAACAAAGATTTTCTTTTGCATAAATAGAATTCCACCATACAATCAGGAAAATAACATTGATATAATAGTATCCTCTGACCCTCACACGACATTCACGTTTGGGTGGTTTTTTTTTGTTTTGTTTTGTTTTTTTTTTTTAATTTTGCCAAAGTAAGTGTGCATTTGTTGTCAGAGAGAGACCAAGAGACACAGAGGGAGAAGAAGAAAGCACCTCACAATGAATGCAATCACACTGTAATCCCTTCTCCTTCATTTCCCCACCCTGTTGAGGTTTTGGATATACATGTACATACACCTCGTGTATTTTTCAAGCCCCCACGCCTGAGATTTGAACCTTGGTGTTGGCCATGTGACTCCTCTCAAACCCAGGCCACTGCATTCAAGTTTCTGAAACTGTCTGAAATTGTCCCAATATTGTCCTTTTTTTAGCAAAAACGATCTGGTTCAGATCATATGATAATCATCATTCCTTTTTAATTGCCTGTCTTTCGTTGGCTGTGATGATCTTGATACTTGAATGATTGCAGGCTTATTATTTTATGGAGTCTTCTTTAATTTGGGTTTGGCATATTCTCATGATTATATTTATGGTACGTATTGGTGGCAGGGATGCCACAGATGTTATGCTGCATCCTATGTGAGAGTGTACAGTCTCGATCTGTCCCATTACTGATGTTGCTAACTTTGATCACATGATTAAGATAGTATGTGTCAGGACCAGCAGGTGGCATGGTGGTTAGGGCGCTGGACACTCTCACATGGCCGACCAGGGTTCGAGTCCTGAATCTAGTGGCTTGCTTTCTTTCTCATGTCCTCTCTCTCTCACTCTCACCCTCTGTCTCTCTCTGGTCATGTTAAAAAATAAACAAAGGAATAAATAAAAAATAAAATAAATTATTTAAAAAAAAAAAAGATAGTATGTGTCCAGCTCCTTCACTACAGTGCTGTCTTTCATTGGATAAGAATTTTGAGGGAAGGTAATTTGAAATGATGTCAAAATCCTATTTCTCATCACACTTGCCATTTATTCATCTATTTCCACCCATGTGGACTCATGATTTCCTATTTTATTGAATAGGTTGTAATCCATTATTAACATAATTTAGTTTGGTCCTCAAATTGTACCACATTTGGCCAGTGACAGCCCCTTCAGTCTGGCTCCTGTATCCTTTTGGCATTTCTTCATTATTGTTAAGTACTTTTCTGTGTGTGTGTGTGTGTGTGTGTGTGTGTGTGAGGCATTTTGTTGTTTCTCTGGGCCAAGCATAGAATTAGACATTCCTCTCAGGAGCTATGGTTTCTTTTAGCAAAGAAAGGTATTTGGAAACCAGTATCTGTGTGTAAGGTGTGTTCATGTTACTAAGGTGACCCTGCTTGCAAGTTCTTTGATGTAGAGCTAGAGACTATATGAGGTGGGGTCTTCCAAAAATTTGCAGAAAATGTGTATTATAAAAAAAATTGTGCACAAATTTCAATATGTTTTGCACCCAAAAGACTTCATACTTTACTCCACTTTCTCACAAACTGCTTTAGGTCACCGTAGTTCTGCTTTCTTTATCCCCAGCACAGATGCCTACCTTGCTCAATCCTATCCATGGGTTTTTACGTTGGATTTCTATCAACCCCTTTACCAATCTAAAATAGTTCAATAGGATATTATAACTTAAGTGGGCTTTCTTGAGGCTGCATAGTCTCAGAAAGAGGAGTTGTGTTAATAGAACCTCCTGGCAAGACCTGAGGAAGTCAGTCCACTTCCCTGCTTCACCTGGCCTGTCTAATGGAAAGCTGCCATGAAGCTACCACTATAACACAAATGTGAGGGACCACCTGCCATCCACACTCTGTAAAGCCTGGATGAAGGGCTTTTGCAACAGGATGATTCTTGTTACCCTCCCAACCCTTTCCAAGGCAAGTGTTGCCTTTTTTGAACTACCCTTTCTTAAATTTGGCTGAAGACATTTCTGAGGTGTAGCTGTCACATGTGACTAAGATAGGAGGGACCTGTCTGCCCACTGGGGTTTGCACTTGCCTGCTGCCCTACTGTGCACCATTGAGAGACCAGGGCACAGAGAAGGAAAAGGCCACTGTGGATGGATTTCCTCGTCTATATATCTGATATTTAAATTACGGTAATGATACCATTGTCTCTTGTCATTACACGCCTGAAGGTGAAATTGAATGAGCTTTATGTATTAAGGAGAGTAATTAGAAGATAGTTTTGATTGCTAAATCACCCTATCTAAATTAGAAATTGTTTAAAACATTGTCTATGCTTATAAACATTTAACATTTTATACTAATTTTTATGTGATGCCTACAATAAAGATGATTTAATTGTGTTATTTTCTATTTGAAAGGTTTGGGAATGCTTATACTTGGATGATTACATTTTTGGCTCTCTGACACTTATTCAGAAGGATGTCATTTCTCAGTTTTCTTTTTCTTACATTTCACCAATGATATGGTTAGGAGGAAAACTCACCATTCTTGGGGAACTTAAATAATTGTGAGAACATTCTAGTCACAGGTTCAGATTTGTTCCTATGAAACCCGAGGTGTAAATTTGTCATTGCATTTGCAGGCTTCTTTTTCTCAGGAATCATCTTTTATTTTGATAATAGTCACACAAGTTCTGTCTCCCGAGGCTTGCAGAGTTCCCACCTGCTGGTTGTGTCTGAGAATCTCTCAGTGAGGCAGAACATTTCCGTCCTTACGAGGTGGAGTCCAGAAAACATCTAGGCTGAGTGTAAAACCCAGCTCAATTTACATACCAATAATACAGGTCATTTCACTTTTGTTTTGAATATTTTAAAAAAAGTTCTTCCAATCCAGATCATTCTAAGTTTTCATTTTATTTTTGTCTATTTATGTGAGGTTAAAAAAAGTTTTTAACCTGGATGGCTATGGGGAAGCCTGTGTCTGCCACACAGCCACCAGCATGGCTGAGGCATTTTCCAGCTCCCTCAGGAACTGACCTGACTAGAGGAAGTGGAGAAAATGATTCTTCTTGCTTCCTTCTCAGATCCCAACACACCCTAGCCTCCCCACAGCTCAGACGCAGGCATCTCCTTGCCATCATCTTTGAGCACCACAGGCGGCAGCCCAGGGCTGCCACCGCTCCTGGGAGACCGCAGTCCTTAGGGGCCTTCCTAACAGCATTCGCCACTTAGACAAGGCAGGATGGCTCCTCCAGTACATGGATTTTGTCTTGGGGTCTCTCTGGGTAACTCTGAGCAATTCAAAGGCAAGTGCTGAACTGGAGACTAGCTTAGCAGCACACGAACAGTTGAATGGAGAAGAGGAGAGAATCCAATGGCCTACCAGTGTTGAGGGGAGGAAACCAGTCCGTGATGGAGTGATCCCAGTGGCTGTTGTGTCTCCTTCACCATCTGAAGGGAGAGGCATTTGAATTAGTGGGAACGATAATGTCCAGCCAAGCAAGGATGAATGTTGGGTTGGCAGAGGGCATGGCGGTTGAGATGCTGGATTCCCATATAGCAGACCTAGATTCGAGTCCTGGATCTGGTGGCTTGCTTTCGCACTTTCCCTCTCTCTCTGTCTCTCTCTGGTCAAATAAATAAATAAATAAATAAATAAATAAATACAGTAAATAATTGAAAAAAGGATAGATGTTACTCTCATATGTCCTTGTGGCCTTGGAGTTCGTATGCCAAGCTTCTTATGAAAGCCCTACAGTTTGGAGAAATCTATGAAAAGTTAGTGTTTTTCTGCTTCAAAATCAGTTCAGGCTCTGGGAGTGGAACTGAAAACCCAAATCCGAAACCCTAAATCTTTAAAGAGAAGAGAAAACATAAGTTATTCTTGTTTATTCAAGACAGGAACAGATGAGGATGTGACATTAACAACACCACCATCATTAAGAGCCTTGTGCCACATCTAGCCACGCGCACAACCCAGGTGCCTGCCAGACCCCATCTCAGTGGCTGCGGAGTGAACTTCACCACGAAAATTGCACATGTGCCCGACAAGTCGCTCCATCGATTAGGCCCTGCTGGCCACCCTGAAACCTGCCTGAGTGCTGTCGGGTTCATTGTGATGGTGGGGCGCTTTTCTTCCTCCTCCTAGTTGTGTGCAGTGGTTCTCTGGCCTCCGGCATCATTTCATGGAGCCTGGCTTTGGATACTCTCCAACCACTCTCCTCCCTGCTTACAAAAGAACTGGGCTGAGAGGGCAAATTGGGACCAGAAAAGTTTTTTTGGAACTTCTTTTGGCCACACGCCTAAAAGGCCATTAAAGCTAAAAGCCATGTAATTTTTCTGCTGGGCAAAGAATGGGGTGAGGGTCTGGTTTTACTTAGGAAGTAAGATTTCTGCTTTGGTGGGAAGTTTGTGGTAGAAACAAACCATTTTGTGTTCTGAGTTTTAAAATGATTTCCTCTGCTTTGCTAGGTGGATAAATAATTGTGCTCCATTATGACGGAAATCGTCATTTTGTTCACATAAGAAAGCCTCTGGCAGCTTGGAAACAACAGACAATAAAGCATCCGTGCTGAGTATCATAAGTACTAACTTTTCCAAATGTGTATCTTTAAAGAATGTTAAAGAATAAAGACATCCGGTAAAGGTCAAATTCATGTTCTTATTTAAGGACGATGTTCATTTGACATTTCGGTTGAGGAAAGGCAGTTTCTCTGCTACTCAGAGAGGAAGTAAAAGTTGTCTAATGGCAGATGTAGTCACTGCTGTTAAACAAAGGCCCTGATATTAATTTCCCCTCTGTTCTAAACCACTGGGGGTAGCGAGAATAGCTTGGTCTTTGCCAGATGAAGGAAGACAAACAGTGAAGGAAAATAAAACGTTTTCTTATCCACAGAATGACAAACACAAAAACTATTTTAAATGAGACAATTTTTTGACAGATGTCTTTTAGCTTTAAACACACATACACACAACCTGAAAATAAATGGCTTTTGAAGGGAAAAAAGAAACAAAATATTGGCAGGATATACTGCAGAGCTCCGATTTTATGCAGACTCATGAGGAATAAAACGTTTGATAAAGACACTCCTCTGGGTTTGAACAGAGTGACTTAATTGATACTGTACAGAGATGGTCAGAAATCATTTAGACCAGCTGAACACCCTAGAGAACAAAGTCATTGTCAAAAAGAAGCCTTGAACTAGTTTCTGTATCTCCTCTTCCAGCCACTTAGTCCTTGGTGCTGAGTCTTCTGGATCATCCCAAAGGCCTGGCTGCTCAGACTGCAAAGCTGAGACACCGGTTGCCAGTCCTGGTGGATCCAGGTCCCAGAGTCACAGCCTCTGATGGCTCCTGGGTGCGGAATGGCTCCTCCACCTGCTCATACCGCAGATGCCCTCAGTCCTGGTAGACCCACACCCAAATCCTCTCTACTCTTTCAGCAGCCATGGGAGCAAGCCAGCTTCTGCTGAATTTAATTCATTTCCTCTTACAGAATGTGTGTAGGTCTGGTTGGCAAAGATCAATGCCTCTCCCGTGTGCTTTAGACCAGAGAGAAAACAAGCAGAGTTGTTTTCTGTTTGCTGTGGATATAACTGTCTCTAGACAACTCTGTCTTTCCCCACCTTGACTCTTGCCAGCTTTCTCATTCAGATCATGGCTGGAGTTGGTGGGTAGAATTCTATTTCAGAGAAATCGCTTACCCACCTGCACTCTTTGTGACATGATTTTTCCTGCAAAAAAATACAGAGCCCTACTGTAAAATCTTTACTACCCATTTTTATAAATAACTACATTTTCTAGTAATTACAGAAACATTCTTTTATATAAGGCTACTGACATATCTTTCATTCTGTTTTTTTATTATTAAGGTTTTTGCCATAGGGTGCGTGAGCTCACCAGCGAGAGAGAGAGTCAGAGAAAGGGAAAGCGAGAAATCATCCAGCCATGCCACAATTCCTTCTCCCTTATTCTCTTGGGAACTGAGGCACACATGAGTATACTCCCAGCTTGATTTTCAAGCCTCCAGGTATGGGATTCAAGTCATGGTTGGTCATGTGGGAGTCTAGCGCCTTAACCACTATGACACCTGCTGGCTCCAACGTATCTTTCTTTAAACAATAATCTAAAAATTTACTTAAAAATTTATGAAGGTCTGGCTCTATGGCCTAGTGGTTAAGGCAGTTGAATCCAGCATGGCTAACCAAGGTTGGATAACCAGCCCTGGATGGTTTATAAAACATGCCAGGCACATGTGCATGCATGCTGAAAATAAATGACAGGATGATGAAATGGAGAAGGGATTGTGGCTTGACTATACCTCATTGGGAATGCATTTTCCTTCTTCCGCATTGTCTGTCTGTCTTTCTGTCTGTCTCTCTCTCTCTGGTGAGTGCACATGTAGTTTTTGCAAAATTATGAAAAGGATAATGTAGAAATTGATTATTACAGAAGTGATGGCTTTGAATTATAAATTTCAAATATTCAGTTTACCACAACTATCTAAGAGTATATATTCTGCATATACTGTAGAAACGTATATAAGAAATTTTCTGTTCTTGTTTTTCTTCATGAAAGAAAAGAAAACATCCAGAAAGAAAGGCTTTAACTGAGCAGCTACTCAAAAGAATAAGACTTATTATGTTTTGGGACAGTGAGGGAAGGAGCAGGAGATAAAAATATCTCACCTCAACTGCAAGGAGAGGAGAATCATCTCTTTTGAGTTTTGCTTGAGAGGGTCTCCTGCGCTCATTATCACTATGGAAAATATCTTCTATCAGCTTAAAAATATCCTGGGTTATTATCATAAAGGACACTTTTATTGATGACTCTTCATGTTTTCTTTTATTGGAATTTCAGAGAGGTACACATGTTGGTAAACTCTTAATATTGTCTTTGAATGTGTGAAATGGAAACTCTACTTGGGTCAATAGAAACATGCTTTCATCAATGGTCAAGACCAGTAAATATGACTTTTTTAAAAATTTAATAAATATTTATTAAGCACCTCATGTGGGTGAGTTGCTATGGTGGGTATAAGGGTCAGGGGAGGCTTCTGGGCAGAAGGAACATCTTAGTTGAGACTTGGACGACAAGCTGGATTTACCCAGGCAAAATGGGGGGTGGAAATAATAGGAACAAAGCCCAGACCAAGAGAATATAGCATGTGGACAAGGCTAAGGATTAGCAAGGGCCCCAGACATTTGGAGAAATGAAAGTTCTTAGGGATGATTGTAATAGAGTCCAAGGAATGGTGAGAAAACAGGTTAAATGTTTAATATTTTCACTTATTTGAAAGATGGTGATATGAAAGAAAGATCATGTTTATTCTATGCACCTAGCTAATTCCAGAGGGCAGACCCAGAATCAAATGATGGAAGTCCCAGTGAGAGCCTTGACAAAGATTAAATTATAATAATGGTTTCCACTTATTTAGCCATTAGGATATGCCAGACACTGTACTGAGGGTTTGATATTGTTATCTCATGAAATCCTCAAAACAACCCTATGAGGTAAATGTTCTGAGGAAACAGATGCAGAAAGTTAAAGTAACTAGCTTAAGGATATACAGGGCAGAGCTGGGATTCCAAAGCCCAGGATACCAAAGTTGGAATTATGCGTTTAGCCCCCACCCTCAAACTGCTTCCTTGTGAGATTTATGTTGTCACAGAACAAAGGCACAACTCTGGAAGTTTCCCATCATTGAAGATGTTTAACCATTTAGCTGGGAAAATGCAGACAATTCAGGCATTGAGGAGAAGGAGTAATTTTTTGAGGGTCTTCCAATTTTGAGATTCAGGGACTCACTGACATGTCAATAGTAAGACATATAAAATAAACATCAGAAAAGACCATCCTCTCCATGTGATCACTCTTACCATCAGGTGTGGCATGCAGAGCCACCTCCCGGTGTACCTTTAAGGAAGGCATTATCGGTTTCCATCACTGTGGAAGGGTGGGATTAGTTGAGCACCAAGAGTGAAGCATAGTGAAATGGACCGAATTAGGGCAGAACAACCCTCCAATAAAGACATGCATCTTTCACAAACATCTGCTTTAGCTAATGCTGGCCTTGGGCAGTATTAAATTATGTATTCAGCTCTTAAACTATCACAGATTCATGTTTCAAGAACATAACCGTGAGAAAATATTGCACCACTAGCAGAAACAAAACAGCTCTGCTCATTTTGCATTAACATTTTTGGGTGCATTTCTATAATAATTCTTCATTTTCTTTCAAATTAAAGAGCACTGTGGAGACCACATAGGTTAGAAAGCATAGAAACTTTTTTCTCTATACATTGACATATTGGAAAAAGAATTAAAAATGACCTCTTTTGCTCACTGTTCAGAGAAGAGGATCCAAATAAATAATAAATCATACAATGAATTAGAGATAGACAGACCTTTGAGAACTTTCCCAACTTATTATCGAAAATGTGAGAACTACCATTTATTTTTAATGAAGTGTTCCTCTAAGATATCAAATGATTATCTTCTTGATATGTACACAGAGTAGGCCGGCTCCCATCCTTTCCCAACATTTTCTTAAAACAGTACGAGTCATAGACTATCATAGCATGAGGACTTCATTTGTGAATTTTGAAGAGAGAGAAATCTGAGGGACGACAGCGAGGCCTCTCTTTTCTCCTCAGCTCTAACATAGCATTTTCCCACCCTGGCTGCCCCATTTTTTATCCCAAGAACTACAGTTTTGCAGAAGAAGAAGACATAAATAGAAAATTAGGCAGAGGTAGAGGGGGAGAAAAACATGTGGATCAATCCCTGGAATGCATAGAGATGGAATTAAAGTCATCAAAGATAATAATGATAACAAAATTCTGTCTTTAGAGGTTGTGACTTTTCCCATTCATGGCTAAAAGCATTGGTCTTCATGAGGGCAGGGTGAATGTCATCATTTTAAATTTTCATTTATTCAAAAGAGTGAAAAATAGAAATAAAAGAAAAAGAAAAAGAGAGAGAGAGAGAGAGTCAGAGAGACAAGTACCCTCAATAGATTCTCACACTGTGGTCACCTCCTCCCAACTCATCCCAGCCAGAATCATGGCTTCACTCATGTATACAGGCCAACCAATACCCAATCTTGTGATCTTCCATATGGATCCAGCATCATGTTACCACTGCACCACTGAAGCAGCCAATGTGTTTGCTTCTAATCCCAAGGGTCTAGCACAGTGCCGAGCACATGGTTTGCAGCCCAGTTGACATTTCATAAACATGTCTGCCCTTCTTTCCTTTTTTTTCCACATAGGGTACATGTGCTCACCAGAGAGACAGAGAGAGGGAAAGTGAGAAATTCACCCCCCCCACACACACACACACACACTCCAGGGGATGGCCACACTGTAATCCCTGCTCCTCCATTCTCTTGGAATTTTGAGCATGCATGCATATGTGTCTGGTATGAGTTTCAAGCCACCAGGTCTGTAACTTGAACCATGGTAGGCCATGTGGAAATCCAGTGCCTTAACCAACACACCACTGCTTGCTGGCCCTTGCACTTCTTTTCTGAGAGCTTGCACAACTCCTTTCTGATTTGCCCCACTCAACAAAACTGGGGAATCAGCAGAACTTTTTGATTATCAACTCTCTTTGCAGAGGAAAAAATTTCAGAAATAAGGAACGCTGGCTCATAAGTGCCAAATCAAAAGCCTATATCCTCAGTGCTCTAGTCCAAGAGTTTTTTCATAACCTCAAATGTAGGCTGCATATGTATAATTTGACAAACAAAATGTTAGGCTGATTAAATACATGTCTGTATAGGCCCTTTCCCTTGTGAAGGGAGAAAAGAGTTTACCCTGCATTTTTCTTTCACATTGATGGCAGTATGGCAGGTAGGCAGGCTAATCTCCAGGACCATGAAATGATAAATTACACAACATAGTCTGTAGCCATCCCTGGCTGAGCCTGATTATTTGCCTTGGTCTGAGTGTTACATTGTCATCTGAACAACTGCAGCTTGATCCTCACATCTCACCTCATGGTGGCTATGCCTGCTCGAGCCAGCTGTACCTCCTGAGATCGAAGACTGTTCCACTATTCACTTGACTCTCCTTGGAAACAAACAAAAGCAGGGGGTCTTTTCTGTTCCAGAGGACCTCATACACCTCCGCAGTGGTGGAAATCTTCTTACAAAGCCTGTCCTGAAGTTAAGGGTGGCCTTCATCTTCATCTTTTCGAATGGCTTGAGCCTTGAACTTGTCCTGAATATTGAGCCTCTCTCCAAGTGTCTGGGAACAGCTGAGCAGACTTTCAACTTAGGCCAGAGAAGTGACTGTTTTTTCCTTTTTGCTTTCCCATCTCTAGGCTTTTCCTTCAATGCAATAAGCCTAAACCCATGAGAACCCTGGCCAAATGGCAGACTAAAGCCTACAGCTGTGCTTCTGTGGGGCTGAGAACCAACTGAAAAATGACCTTGAAGCTGGCCCTGAGGGATTGGGAGGCAGGTGTAAATAGACTGCAGGCCTGGTAGGGAAATTGGACAATGAGCCTGGATTCACCAGCAAAGAAGACTGTTTGAAAGCTATGACTACCCCAGAAGCCAAGCAGGAGTAATAGAGAAATATATTGTCAAGCCACTCCTGTGGACTGGATTCACCCCAACATAAGGGGAATGTGAGAAGACAGAAGGGGAATCAACCTTGCTGAAGGAGAAGGG
The DNA here is from genome assembly GCF_000334495.1 of Tupaia belangeri chinensis. Taxonomy (NCBI): domain Eukaryota; kingdom Metazoa; phylum Chordata; class Mammalia; order Scandentia; family Tupaiidae; genus Tupaia; species Tupaia belangeri. The sequence goes on from NW_006159577.1 coordinate 1,491,602, forward strand.
TACCATCATAAGGCCTGAGGCTGGTGAGAAAGCAGAGCTCAAACAGTGTGGTCCAGATGGTTTTCTTCTTTTATACACTAATGTTTTTTTGTTTTGTTTTGCTTTTCTTTTCCCAGAGGGCATGTGTACTCACCAGAGAGAGATAGAGTGGGAGAAAGAAAGCAACCCACTGCCGTGAGATGTGGTCATGCTACTGTACATTCTCCTGCATTTCTCCATCCTGTTGGGATTTGAGGCATGCATGCATATCCACCTGTGTATTTTTCAAGCTGCTAGGGCCAGGATTCAAACCTTGGTCAACCTCGTGGTTTCCATCTGCCAAGGCACAGCATCTAAGCTCTGCACCACAGGGCTGGCACCAGATGGAGTTTGACCCTTTGTCTCAGGAAGAAAGAGGTGATGGTATCTAACTTCTGGACGAGCAAAGGCAAGGCAAAATAACCCACAGAATTTGTGGAGGGGAGGGGAGACACAACTTATTGACCCTTCAGTGACTGGATGTTGGAGAGCTCAGTGAGGTGAGAATCACTATGAGATATACTTTCACATGAACCTTCACCAATCACATCTATGAATCTTACCTGAACTTTGAACAAAAATTCAATTTCCAATGTATTTGCCTGCATTAGACCACAGTTCAGAATACAACATCCTAAAGTTTTGACTTTCAGTCATTTGCTAAGATCACACATATATCTTTATAAAATTCTATGCAAGGACCTGCAACCATTGAACTATAGTAAATGTAAGAGATTTAATATCTGTATTGGTAGATAACAAATTGTAGCTTAATGTAAATTAAAAAAAAAAACATGACTTTTCAAAATAGTTATTTCTACTTGTGAGTAGTTCAAAAGAATCATGCTTAGTTTAAGTAATTCCTTTTCCTCCAAAAAATGTAGTGGAGGCTCTTATACCCTGTAGATGAGACAGAGTGAGCCAAAGTGAGCCAGTCGTGAGAATACCACATGGGCATAAACTAAACAAAGGAAGCTGGAGATCAATGGATTTCAGAAAAAGAAGTACTATCACTAACAAAATACTGAGATGTTACCTGTCCAAATTTGATCTGAAAGGTTTGGGGCTTCCAGAGAAGTCTGCACACGTAGAAACATGATCTCCAGAGTACAGCAGGATTATAGAGCTTACCCTGGAAGCTGAAACATACTCCTAGCTTCCGTTTTCTGGGAAATAATTTCACATTATTACTGTTTGTGACTAAAATGTGGTTCTATTGCACAATATCATCATCTAAGCCATCTTCCTCTGTGTCCAGGCAGCTGAATTACATCCGCAATATGCCTTCAGGCATATTACATACAATCAGGAAATCTTCTTCAGTGGCTCATTTTTTTCCAAATATGTAATTTTGGCTGAATGATATTAGGGATTTTAAAAAAAAAGGATATCATTACATTAACTGAAATTATTACTATTTTAATTTGCCTGCAGAGCCTTTATTTCAAGTATCATTTCTTATAACTTGTAACTCAGTGGGTATCATAATCCTGATAGAATTTTAGCTACTTGATAGCCTGCGACATTTTGGAGGAATCATTCCCAACAGAAAATCCGTTTAATGAGTACTTCTGGTGTTAACTGTGAACAGCTATTTTCCACACTCTCAGAGAGTACATGACTAAACCAGGGACTTATGCCACCTTTTTTAATGTTAACACCTGGTGTTCTGTTCCTCCCCTCTCCTGACCCTAACAATCATCCTCGAGTAACGCCTAGCCAATTTTTGGAATTGATGGACTACAGAAAAAAATGCAGGAGCTGAGCCAGCTTCCTGAAATAGCAAGTTTCAAGATGAATTTCTGGAACGACTACCTTAAGGTACAATACAATGAACTTTCTCTTGTAATTTTCAACCAGCCAAGCCTTTGCCAAGAGGTTATTATTTGTTGGGGAAAGTGAGATCACTGGGAATGCAGAAAGCAAATCACTGATAGCAATGGAAATAGCTAACCACTCACTATATTCTCTCTCAAACTTGAATGTGATGAAAACCTGGGACACAGGGTTCTGTGAAATGGTAAATGTTTATCATATATCCTACCTATAGTAGTCTTGTGGTCAAGGTGGTATTTGGAATTTCTGCCCTCAGAATCAAACACAGGAATGACAAACTATACACTTAGTACCATTTTTCATATCTAGTTAACAAATTAAATAAGTTACAAATTAAATGATCAATTTAAAAGCATGACCGGTTCAAAAATAAGCTAAATGTTTTTACGGACCAGAAGGAGAACTACAAAGCAGAAAGTGTCTCATAGGGCTTTGGACACAAAAGTAGACAGTTGTGGTAAAGGTTTGATTCCTGGGAGGACACTTGAACAGGAATATCCTGTTCAGCTCGGACTCAAAGTTAGGATTTTATTATACAATTAAGGGTTGGGTTAGGCTTTCTAATATATGAGAGGAACCGGAAAAGGCTCTAATTGCCATGACCTGACTGTGGTAGTGGGAAAGGAAGTGATGGGAATTGCAGTGGCAGCTCTTGATCCAAGCTTCCTTCTAGCCAGTGACTGTTCCTGGGACAGCTTTAATAGCACTGTGGGACTAGACATTGAATTACAAGGCTAAGACCTGGTGTTCTAGGATCTCAGGGTTATAGATTATTGGCCTACCCCCATAATCTAGAGTAATCTCTCTATTTTAAGGTTTATTAACAACCTTAATTCTGTCTTCAACCTTAATACCCTCTTTCCATACAATGTAACACATTTATAAACTCCAAGGATTAGGATGTGGACATCTTTGTAGAGAAACATTTTTCCTTCCACATTAGAAGATTAATGTATTCCTGACAAATGAAATGATAGGCCAATCTCAAAATTACCTTAAAATAAGTATGCATAAAATCCTTAAAAACATAAAATGAAGCATGTCATGCACAGCTAATCAGTCAGAGAAAATGTATCTACAGATACTAGAATAGATTGAGTAAACTGCGTATCTCAACCCTGTTCTAACCTCTTAGTCACCTGCTTTCCTGCACTGAAAAACTAGAAAACTTAAAACCCGCATTTTCCAGACTCTCTTGCAGCTTAAGAACTCCCTGGGATTTAGATTTGACTAATCAGATGCACTTTCATGAGGCCTGAATGAGGAACCAAGTTAAGTGAAAAGTCAAGCAATGATGCAGAAGAAATCTGTTTTCCTTCGTGGGTTTAGCAGGTGCAGCATGGTCCCCAAGTCAACAGTTCTGACAGCAATCTCTCGTAAGCAGATTGTAGACTAGGTGGTGACCTTCTGGAGCAAATAATTGCAACAGTGGACTCTTGATCTCTGGAAAACAACAAAATCAGAGATCTGGAGTGATCTAGGAGATGACAGTTACCACTGCAGCTTCCTTATTCAGTGCCCTTGGAAACCAGGTTCTATCAATTATACTGAGAGTCACTCTTGAGGCCAGTTGAGAGCCTGCTCTTCCAAGCTTCTTAACGAATATTTAAGTCTAATTCTCAATATAACATTCCTCTCTGCTTAAAATAATAAAAATAACTTCTATTATTTGACAGAACCCCGATCAATATACATATGTACAACATACATTTCCTAATACCGGAGGCAGAATACTATTCATTGTGCTTTTGACACACGATTTAGGGGTACACAGTCATTTTAGTCCTCTGTAATTATAAATCAGGTCCTATGGGGACCAAGAGATGGTGCAGTGGCAAAGAAACTGGACTCACATGAAAAATGCCTAAAGTGCACATCCCATGAACTCCCTGAGCATGCCAGGCACACATGTAGTCCCTGATCAGGCTTGCTGAGACCAAGGGTGGATTGTGGCATGATGATCCTGTTTGAAATGCCTATCTCTCTCGTGCTCTTTTTCTCTCTCAGAAGAAATAAGTAAATAAACTTTTAAAAATCAGCTACTATGTACATTTATATAAGTTGTGCATTATACTTTAAATTATAAAGAGACGAGGGACTTGACAAAGTTAAGTGTCAGGGCCAGCCAGTGATACAGTGGTTAAGGCACTGGACTTCCACATGGTCAACTGCAGTTCAAGTCCTGGACCCATGGCTTGAAACTCACACAGGGCACATGTGTGTTCATGTCTGAAATCCTGAGAGGAGAATGGAGGAGGAGGATTGCAGTGTGGCTATCCTCCCAGGAAGTGATTTCTTGTTTTCTGTCTCTCTGTCTCTCTAGAGAGTGAACGTACCTGATAGCAAAAAAACACTCTAAAAAAAAAAGTTTTTTTAAAAAAAGTTTCACTGAATGGTGAGAAATAAGCAAAATGACTTTCTAGGAAGCATCACATTTTCATTTATTTTTAATGCCAGACGATGTATGCGTGAATACAAGAAAGAGAGAGAGAGAGAAAATATCCTTCCAACAGGACCTGGTAATGCTACAATCCTTTTTCTTCCAATTCTCCATCCCATTAGGATCCTTGGTGCATGTGTATGAATGCCTATATGCTTTTCAAGCCATCAGAGTCAGGTCTTGAACCCTGATCAGCCATATGGAATCTGGCTTGCTCGGCTTTGTGCCTAACTGCTGCACTACCATTGGTTTCTACTATTTCATTTTACTTAAACAAGTATCTTGCAATTGGGAAAAATAAAAATGGCAATAGATAAAAGTCAAAGTTGCATTTGAGGAATGGTGCCTATCCTATAATGTCTGTTTATTTGTTTGGGGTCCTCCTCTTTAGAAAAACAATGATGGCTCCTTGAATTTGTTGAGTGGAATCAAAATAGTTGAAAGTCTACCCTAGAGAACACTCAGCAGCTATGGCTATCATTACCATCTTTTTCCTATAGCCAATGGAAATTCCAGTTTTAAAGTTTGGATTTACTTTTGTAACTGTATCACATACTATTTGAGACCACAAATTGAGATTTATATCACGTTCTTTTAAAGATCATGACATGAAGCTGTTCAGAGAATAACAGATTCCCATTAACTTTTCTGCCTAGCAATTATTTCTCAAGAACATTACATGCTTGTTTTCTTTAAAATCAATTTTTCAAGAAGAATAATGTATGTTTCCACAGAGGATGGTGAGAAATGACAATAGTTAACTTTAAAAAAAAGGAAAGAAAGGAAGAAAGAAAAATCTGGAGAGCAACAGTTATATAACTGAAAATGTCTTCTTATGTTGCAACCAGGTAGCTCAGTGGTAGGTCAGTTTTCTTTAATAAGATGCAGAGCGTTCCCATCACTAGGTGACATTGTGGCAGCACTGACGGTATTGCGCTATGACAAGGGATGGGTGTGGGATTTACCTTGAGAGGGGACATTATAAATGTGTAACCCTTCACATGCCATACCTGAGCTTCTATTACCTCCTAAACTATGTGAAAATGATTTTCCATTTTATCCTTTTTTGGGACTTTCGTCTAAAGTACATTCATTAGCTAAAATTTGAGCAAATACTCCTAGAACAAAAGTGCTCAGAAATCCTCATCTAGAACAGGATACTGATGAGAAGGGAATCAGAAGGTAAGAAAACAGTAAGCATGTGTAAGCATAAAAAAATCAAGATATAGTCAAGGATCTAATTGGCCAACTACCTTCTACCACCTCAACACTGGAATCTTCCCGGCTACTTGCACAGTATTGTTAAAGAAGAATAAATCATTTGACATGACTAGGTTTTAGGAAAATATGTGAGAGTCATTCAGGCAAAAAATCAGTTTGAAATGGATGAAATTTTCCATCTGAGTGCTTCTTCCAGGAGAGAATGTTTCTAGGAGTGCAGTATTTTTAATCTTGTTTTAAAATAAATACTTTAATGTATAAATCACTCAATTGTAAAGGCACTTCAATTTTATTTTCCTTTAGTTTGGGGCCTTTGGAATTGCTCTGTGCAGTTCCCAGTAAAAGCTCGTAGATAAAAGTTGGATGCTGAAAACCACCATCACAAATGTGCAAGTACAACTATAAATTTATACAACATGCAAGCTGTTTGTAGTTTGCAAAATTTGCTAATAAAATGCAAAAGTAGAGTTTCCATTTAACATTCTCTGGTATTCGCACTGCATGTATATCTTGGGTACAGGCAAAAGAAGGAAAATTCCACGCATGGAGAATCTCTTGTGGTTGTGACAGTTTGCTAATATCTTAATGAGTGAATTATGATAATTATGAAAATCTTAGCTTTACATTATCTGTGGTGTATGTGTGTGTGAGAGAGAGCCAGCCTTCCCAAGCAAACACAGCATTCTGATTCAGCAGCATTCAATGAGGGAAATTTCTGAGCTAATAATACAAAGTGGATCTTAAACTGCTGCATATTAATCAAATTCATTTAAGTACATTCATTAATTTGTGTGTATAACAGCCAAACTGGGAATGTGGAGTTTGCTGATTTTGCACAAAATACATATATTAATGAATGCTAAAACTTCAACATGAGTAATAGCTTTAAAATTATTTTCATAAAGCAAAATTCTAAGGGGTGATATTGAATAATTATTTTCTTTTTAATATTTCCACTTTCATTTCATTTTGTGTTATTTGGATTTAAGTGCAAAAAAATAAATCTGGTAGGAAAAAAACAATTAAGTAGCAGGTAAGCCTGAAAGCTTGTAAAGAGGGAAAAAAAAAAAAAGAATATAATGTTGGACAACTTTTCTACTTCTCCTTTAAATCACTTAATTTAAGGATAGATTCAGGGGGGACCAGCAGTTAGTGTAATGGCTATGTCGCTGAACTCCCATATAGCTGACCACGGTTCGAGTTCCGGACCTGGTTGTTTAAACTTACGCCGGGCGTGTGTGTGTGCATGCCCAAGATCCTGAGAGGAGAATGGAGGAGAAGGGATTGTGGCATGGCCATCCCCCCAGGGGGTGATTTCTCACTTTCTATCTCTCTGTCTCTGTCTTTCTGGCGAGTGCACGTGCCCTATAGCAAAAAAAAAAAACCCTCTCAAAAAAGAAAAAAAAGATAGGTTCAGGGAACCTTAGACATAGTCACATTTCCATGTACAAAGAAATGTGAATTTCAAGTTAAATTAGAAAAGAGCCTTTCATTTCCTAAACAGGACTGGAGACCAGGAGGAGCAGAGTGAAGGAAATTGTAGCATTGGCAGGTGTATCTGTATATTCGAATCTGTATACCCACAAATCTAAAACTGACAGAAAATGTTTACATTTCCCCCTAAGTCAGAGAGATTTAAGATTCGTGTTAACAATCAGCCACCTCACCTGGCCCTGTAGCCTAGCAGTTAAGTGAGCCGGATCCCACATGACCTACTGTGCTGTTTGAATTCTGGCTCTGGCAGCTTTATAAACTGCCAGGCATGTGTGTGGCCCCAAATGACAGGATAGAAAACTATGAAGAGATTAAGATATTACCACTCCCCATTGGGGAGTGCTTTCTTTCTCTCCTTCTTTCTGTTTCTCTGTCCCTCTCTGGCAAACTTATATAGCTTCTGACAAAAAAAAAAAAAAAAAAAAAAAAAAAATCAAAGAAAAAAAACAAACAAAACAAAACGAAAAAAAAACTGACAATGAACAACCACCTCTGTAGCATGTTACTTTTTACTCTAAATGGCAATTGTTTCGAAGGCGAGGCTCCTTCCCTTGCTCTCTATAGCACTGGAAACCATGTCTAGCATGGAGTATGTGATCCGTACACATCACATTTAAAAAAATATGACTGTACAAAGCCAAATATGGTGAGAGTTATAAGAGAGGTGTAAAGATATTATCTGCACCTTCAGATGGGTCCAGAGAAGCATCGGGAAGGCTTCAGGTCAGAAGCTGGGTGCAGAACTGGGAGCTTCTTGAGGGCAGACTCCTTTAGTTTCTTCTCCCCCCCACGCCGCCCCCCGCTGCAGCTCTGCACTGTTGTGTCCAACAGGTGCTCAGTGCAGGACGTTCTAGGAGAGGAAGGAAGGTGGCAATTTATAGGCCTTTACTGGGTAAGCCAAAACATTTGGTGTAGAACAGCATGTCCCAAGGGACTGAGTGTGTTCCATAGAAACTTAGTCCTGTGCTATCGGGTGGTGGGTAAGGAAAGACTATAGTGACATTGTAGTTTGGCTTTAGATACCACTGGACAGGATTAAGAAATATTTACCCTTTACCTAAACTCTATTTCAGACTACGTGGGCTCATTTGGAGTATCTGAACACACTTTCTATTGTCATGGACTGTATGAAATACAGGCAGGCCCCACAGTGCAGCAGAAATACTGTACAGAGGAAGCTGGGTCTCACTTGGTCCACTAGGGTTTGAGTCTTGACCTCAAAAACTTGAAACACGCAATGGTCAAACACACATGCCCAGGATCCTAACAGGATGGAGGAATGAAGAGAAAGGGATTGTGATATGATCAGGTCCCCTGGAGGTGCTTTCTCTCTCTCTCTCTTTCTCTCTGTCATGCACATACATGTACTCTTTAGCATTTAAAAAAAGAAGAGGACCAGCAGATGTCTTAATGGTTACGTCGCTGGACTACCATGTAGTTGACCACAGTCTGAGTCCTGGACCTGGTAGCTTAAAACTTACGCCAGGTGTGTGTGTCTGCATGCCCAAGATCCCAAGAAGAGAATGGAGAAGGGATTGTGGCACGGCCATCCCCCCTGGGGAGTGATTTTTCCCTCTCTGTCTCTCTCTCTGTCTCTCCAATGACCACTCACACCTGATAGCAAAAATCTCTCTAAAAAGCATAAGTAAAAATAAGTAAAAATTAAAAAGAAGAAAAAAAGGAAAGAAATAATGAAAAAAAAACAACAACTGGAGTTAGAAGGTTTGGGTTCTAGTGCTAGATCCAATCACTCAATAGTTTTGTGTGGTTGTGGAAAAATTAATTAATCTAAGTGCCCGTTTTCTCATCTACAAAGTGAAGCGACACTGAACAATGTTGAAAGAATGAATTCTACAACATATATGGAACACTGGGTGTTATGTGCACCAATTGTTCTGTTCTGTAATGTTCTCCAAACTGTTCTGTGCTCTAGAAATTCTAGGGTCTACATGAAAGGGCTTGAGGGCCAAGAGTGAACTGAGAAGATTGCCTCCAACTCCTACACCCCATCTCTGGTCCCTTCAAAAACTTTGATCAGAACAGAGCCATCTTGGTCTGTTTCACAAATAGGAATTACAAGTAAGAATTGCTTTGAAAGATTTCACTGACGGTAAAAAGGGGAAGAGGGATGAAAACTATTGATACAATGATTAATTCAAATAACTAACTCATAATTTAAAACGATTATTTCAGACTTGTGTGTATAATAAGATTTGTATTTGTAAGGAACAAATAATCTATAGATTTGTGTGTTTGTGCATGTCTTGTACAAATGCTAAAGTTGGCCTTTGTCGCTTCTGAACTCTTTCACTGTTCACAACATCACCATGAGAACCTATGTTTTGATTCTCAAATAAATGATGACTTGGTTTTTTAGTCTTCAGAAATAAACATATCAAGTGATGCTGTTCATTAAATTGCATGGTATGAAACAATATCGTACATGACACATATACATGACCAACACAACCAAACATTAAGCTACACAACATGAGTTCTCTTAATTATTAGCTGTCATATTGAGATTAAATTGGGCATTAAATTAAGTTTAAAGAGAGATTAAATGGTGACACGAAGTGCAGTAAAGACACAATAGGCATGGAAAATAAAAGGCAATTATTCAGAATAAAATCACAGTATTAAGGACCCGAATACTTGTCTGCTTTCAAATTTAAATTTAGGTTTATTTTGGTCTACAAATAGGGATGCAAAGATGAAGTTCATTATTTTAGTCCCTTAATTTTGGAAATCTTGGGTATTGCATGCTATCATTCATCACCTATGGTTAAAGTTTGCTCCTACATTATTGGTGAATTTTTAATTCATATATTAGGCAGCTTTCATCAGCATGTTATGTTCTTTTTTTTCTTTTTTTTTTTTTTGCCAGAGGATGCATGCAGTCACCAGACAGAGACACAGAGAGGGAGGGAAAGCGAGGAAGCATCTCTCACAGGGAATGTTCACACCACAATCCCTTGACCTCCATCTCTCTCCTCTTTTGGTATTTTGGGCAGGTACACACATACACCTAAAGTCTTTTTGTTTTTGTTTGTTTTGTTTTGTTTTGTTTTTGCTGTGAGAGATTTTTTTGCTATAGGGCATGTGTGCTCGCTAGAGATACAGAGAGAGGCAGAGAGACCATGGCTATGTCGCTGGACTTCCACCGGATTTGGGACTCCACCGTGGTTCGAGTCCCAAATCTGGTGGCTTAAACTCAGGCCAGGAGAGTGTGTGTGAATGCCCAAGATACTGAGAGGAGAACGGAGGAGAAGGGATTGTGGCACGGCCATTCCCCCTTGGGGGGTGATTTCTCACTTTCTGTCTCTATGTCTTTCTCTGTCTTTCTGGCGAGCACACACGCCCTATAGCAAAAACTTCTCAAAAAAAAAAAAAAGAATATGTAATCTTTGCAAATTTAATTTTCATCAGGAATGTCCTGTAAAAATATAAAACGAAACAAAATAAAAAAACTGACTTTACTCAAGGTGTGTAATATTTTACAAGATGTAAAATATTTTCTTTCGGAAATGAAAACATAAATTCACTACTTATTTCCATAATTAGTGCTGAAACTATTGTGATAAGTTTGTAGCTTTAATGCATGCAAGATGAAATTCTATATCCCAATGGAAGTGTTATATTTTTACCCAAAACATTTTCTCTTTTTATGCCATTCGAGGACATAGTTCAAGTTCATGATCGTATTTATTAGGTCTGGCGTGGATTTCGAAAATTCATTAACAGGAGCAAATCCTGTTTTGTGTTGATTTCCGCACAGAAATCTTTCTAGTCTTTTAGATGGTGCCTGGCGACCTCATTCATATGAACACATTAACCAGAACAAAACTCAACAGGCCATGGATGAATCCAGTGAAAAGAAAGACCTACTGGGTTTGGGAATATGTGGTGCCTGGACTGGTCTGGGTGTGAAACCGAAGTCAGCCATTGTACACAGGAAGCTGAATGTAAGACCTTCCACAAACACTTTCACAAACAGGGGCCTGTTTACAAAGTGTGCTCCCACAGCCAGCAGTCTCTGCCAGTGCTTGTCTGTCAAACGTCCAAGCTCGGAGGTGCCACAGCAGCTTCAGTTATCCATGTTTCCCAGGCCACACAGCCACAATGACAGTCACAAAACAGATTTCTCTCATCCACCCTCCCGCTGAGTCAGAAAAACCTTGTGATCTTGACCCTGTCCCTCCCCTTCCTTTCCAGCAGCTGGAGATCAGGTCCTCTGCTGCTCTGGGACACTGCTCCACTCCAAATCTCTCAAGGTGACCAAACCCTGAGCCTCATCTTATCCACACCAAAGCGGTACAGGTCTGGGCTGGGGTAGAATGTGAGTGACACTCCTGCCGAACTGCAAGTCCTCTTCCTTCACGTGGAGCGGAATCCTATGAATGAATGCAGGGAGGAGAGGGGTTGAGGAAAGCAGAAGAGCAAGAAGAGCAGAGGTGGGCCAGCAGAGGAGTTGATAGGCAGAGGGCTCACCTATTAAGCAAAGCAGAAGTTTATAGTTCATCTATTCCCTTAGGCAGTTTGTCTTACCCAAATGAGTATCTCAAAGTAGTCCTCCAACCCCACAATTGATAGGTGTTTGTAGTAAATAAAACACTCTCTGAACCCCTTTAAAACTCCAAAGGCTTCCGTAATTCCCTCAGGTCTCTTACGGATTGGCACCTCGGAAAGCTGGCAGCCCAGGTAGTCAGGCTTTAAAGAACCTCATCCCTCACCCATCATAAGAAGGCACCTTTTCCCCCTTCTAATAAGCCCTCATACTCCAAGTCCCAGGATCCCTCCTGCAAACTGTCTAGCGCCTGTGGGGGAACAGGGTCCAGATTCCCAAGCCGACCTTTCCGTTATAAAGGATTCCTGGATCAGGAATGGGAACTTCAGCCAGTTCCTCTAGTAGGCGCACAGCTTGGCTGTTTGTGGTGACGGCTGCACATTGGTGGCGGGGGACCCCCATGCAATGGCTGCTGGATAATGACAGTGGGCAATCGTCTCGTAATAATGGTGCCAGGTAATGGCAGCTGAGCCATGGCTGCTGGCCAATGGCCTATCTCCTGGCATAGGCCCAGCTGGGGTCAGCGGCAAGATGGCCAGTGGGGCCTATTTCTTCATGGGGCACATCTTGGCGAGTGCCCATCGTCTGCACAGCTGCTCTCTAAACACATTGACATACTTGGATCTGTGAAGGAAACATGGCCAATTTCTAGGCAGCTAACCACCTTCCTCTTTTCCTGGCATTTGCATCACCACCTTCCAGGTGTTGTTTCACTGTGAGCTAATCATCATTCCTGGGCCACCTCCACTAAAATTCAAACTGAATCATTTAAACATTTATTTATTTATTTTATATTTCAATGCAATTAAGTCCTTATTAACAACTTTAAAGTGATGTACATAAATGTTACCAGCTAATCTTTCTATAGACTTTGTCTTGCTCAGTAAACTATCAAATGGAAAATGAAAAAATATGAATATCTTGTCAGTATAAGATAGATTTTTATATGAATTTTCTCTCTGATTAGTCTTGTTTTTAAGGGGATAAAAGATTGTTGTGGGTTTTTTAATATATTAAGTATTAATATTTAGGATAAGGTAAATACATAAAATTTAGAAATAGTTGTCCGGAGATAAAATTATTTGCTGGAGATTTTATAGCAAGGAATGGCCAAGACTAAAATAAAATCCTGAATATTATATTTGTTTTCCCATTCGGTGCCCTCATTTCCCCTCCTGGTATCTGTCAGAATTTGTATATATCAGCTGCAAGTTCAAGCATTATTTTCTAAATCCAAAGAGTGAAAACTTTCAGGGAAAGCTCTAAGGCTATGCCTAGGTTAGCCTGGATGACTAGATTAGAATCAGTGGCAATATCTCTCTGAGCAAAATCTTCCAATTTTATTCTTGTCACTCCCTGGGGAGCAATTGCAAATGTGGGTGCATTACACTCTCTGGCTTCCTTTGATCTCTTTATTCAGAACTCTTGTTTACTGTATTAAAACAATTCGCTTCATTCATCAGCTAGTCTTTGTTCCTCAGATAGATTTTTTTTCTTTTTCTTTTTTTTTTTTCCGGTCAAGCGCTCAAGGGGGATATACTTGGCCTTGTTTATATGTCCTCTGATTAAATTTTACTTTCCCCATCTTTTGGAAAAGTCGTGGTGTGGAGATTTCCTAAATCAAGGCATGTGTTGATTTTTTTTTTTGTTTCTCTTTCATCTATCTTTCTGGATGCTGAGAGGTCAAATTTCCTTGCTATAATTCTTGTTACCAAAAATGCAAAGATTATCTCTTTGGAAATGTTTGGAGAACTTGGGCATTTCCCTTTGTAATGATGGGGTCAAGATGTTTGGATTTGTGACAATTCCTGTCTGTCTTGCTTCAATTCTCTCCGGAATAGGGAAGATTGCTTTTTCCTTCTCTTCCTTGCTATGCTGTTATTTGTCAGTAGGCCGAAGCTAGAAGGTGGTGCTGTTTAGCATGTAAATAAACCAACACTTTTTCCAGTAAATAGCTCCGTCTAGCATTATATGCCAGGAACTCTCATCTACACAATGATGAATTCAATTCTTGCATTATGCTTTCCTTTCCTGTCCTTTCACAGAGAGAAGGTGATCACACTGTAATTATATAAGTCCTTTTTACTTTATTATTTCTTTTTCTGATCGTGCTTCTAATTTTTCTAGTCTCCTCATAGATAGCATTTCCCATTGCTAAGATAAAATTCCTAAGGCAGCCTTTGTGAATTAATTTACTTCCTATAGTCCGGTGTTTTATAGATGATGTAAATGAAGGATGTGGCTTGCATATCTATTTAAAGAGACGTGCTTATACTTCACTGTTCTGGCCAGATGAGTGGGCACATGCTTTTGCATTTTTATTTGAACCCCACTGAAGTTGGTCATTATATTTTGAATGCCACAGCACGTCTATACCATTATTTAAAGGATCTTGTTCATTCATCCATATAATGATTGGCATTGGCTATAACTTGATGCAATGTTACACTATTTTAATTCTTTCTCAGGCAATGTTATCTTTGATCACTTCCTATTCACTGGGAAAAAACCCCACACAATTGCAATCCCACATTATGTTTCCGCGATGATGCCAAGCACTCCCTGGAATATAGCTATTCAAGACAATTTCTCCACCCTCAGGCTGCTCATTAAAGGGATGGCAGTTTCTAACTTTAATGAATAAGGTAGAGTAAAAATTCCACTCTTCTTTCAAAGACTCGGTGTTTTTTTTTTAAAAGTGTTTTCTACTGCCTATTTCTTTGTTTAATTGGAAATGGTGTATACTCCTACATAACCATGACCACAGCTCAGTATGCAAAGTATCTCCTTGTCACATTTTCTTCTTTGTGGTTCAAGTGTATATTTTATCAAAGAATTTCAGAGAAAGCTTTGTATCTCACGAACATACACCATTGGCTGTGCGTAATGCATTTAGATTACCATGTTGTCTGTGGGTAGAGTGGCTCCTATACTTTCTGGGTTTTCTCCCTTCTTCCCAAATACCGATTTAATATGTTCTTTTAATTCAGGGACATTTGTGGCAGCCTCCAAATCTCATTGAAAAGTTTAGCAAGAGACAAGAAATGCTTTCTTAAGAATGACAGGGACCAGTGTTTAAGAAATGCTGCTTTCTTTTCAAAATCCAGTAGCCTAAAACCCAACCAAATTTGTGGCTGTTTCTATGTTTAAAGGTGCTGATTCTCTTTCTTCTTTTTTGATCAATCAGCTGAAATCTGAACTTTTCTATCTATCTCCTAGTGAGTCACAACCATAAAGCAACAGTCAGATGGAGTACAGGAGGCGTTTTAAGATTTTAAGCTGAATTACACCCAGAGGTGCCACACTGACGTGGCAGTAGATAGGTCTGCATCATGCAAGTGGCTGAGATCTTCTTTCCTTAGCTCCCATCATCGTTAAGGCTGGAAACTGAGGGCTGAGCACCAGCAGAGTCACAATTCTGGAGCGGTCTGATGAGAAGCAGGGCAGGTGGGTATTAGGATGTGCATTCAAATCTTGAAGGTGTTAGAGGTGTGAACGAGCTCCAAACAAATCCTCACTCTCTTTATTGTGTAGTACCTGGTCTGAGTATGACAGTGTTCATGTATGTTGGAGGACCTGGGATAAATATAGGCAATATTCTGTTCTCTGCTGGAGCTTTCAAGCTGGGGAGATCCATGTTACTTGAAATGAGAAAAAAACAATAGAAAATAGTTCAAACTAAATGATATCTTGTGCTCAGTAAGCAGAAAACATAATAAAGGTACTTCCAACAAGTTTTTGAAAATACAGAATTAAAGGACAAGCTTGTTGTTTTTTTTTTAATATCCATTTTCCATGAACTTTTCAAAGACTATGTGTAGTTATCCAGAAAGAAAAAAGGCATGTTTATTTGAAATTCAAATTTAACTGGGCATCCTGGCAACCTCTCCCCTGTGAAGGAGCACTGTGGGCCTGGCTGAGCTGCAGACCCACTTCTGCCTTCTGGCTAACACACTCCACAAGGAGCAAAGCAACAACTTACGTGCGCACGCTGCCTTGACCATGTACAAACGGTCTCCTGCGCGTCGTTAAACATAATTCTCACTGCAACCTTTCCAGAGGAATGTCATTAATCCCAGTTTTCAGATGAAGAAAATGGGGCTCAAAAACATTAGCTGCTTTTCTGACTGAATCATCGAGGGAGATACCCAATCCAAATTTCACGATCCCTAGTCCAGTGCTTTTTCACTGCCCCACGGTTGTCCATATTGTCCCACAGCTGGTGGGCTTTCTTCACTTCACAAAAAGCTTCCATTCGTTCAGTTTTTCTGCCAGGTTTCCTACTGGAGTGGCAACTTCCTGTCCAAAGCTATTTATTCACCACTCATTGTCCCTGGCTAATGCCACCATCAGCCTGTGAGGACAGTGCAGGACTAGGGACAAAGTTGTGGGGGAGGTTGCAATGATTTTCCCTGGGGCTTTTCTCCTAATCCCATGTTGGAGATTCTCTATGAACAAGCTAACACCCTGGCTGGAAATTGACATTGCCTGTAACACTGAACTCATTCAGCTGGCTTAGCAATTAAGTTGATCGCCTCCTCTTGGGTATGACAGTGTTCATGCATGTGGATGGGAGAATATGGAATAAATATATGGAATAATCTGTACTCCCCTGGCGTACTAGAAATTTTGTCTATTCTTCCTAAAAATGTTCATTTCTAGGACAACAATAAGAAATACGGAAATAAGGAAAGTACTAACAATAAAGAATATGGAAATAAGAAAAGGATCTTCAGAATTTTAAAGTTATTACTACATTGTAACTGATATATTCTTTTTTTAGAGGTTTTTGCTATAGGGCACATGCACTCACCAGAAGGACAGAGAGACAGAAAGCGAGAAATCACCCCCCGGGTCACGCTGCAATCCCTTCTCCTCCATTCTCTTCTCGGGATCTTGGGCACGCATGCACATGCGCCAAGCGTGAGTTTAAGCCACTGGGTCCAGGACTCAAACCGTGGTCGACTATGTGGGAGTCTCCGTTGTCTTATATGTGGGAGGTCAGCAACATAGCCATTACCCTAACTTCTGAACCCACTGATATATTCTTGATGCCGTAATGCACACAATAAAAACATCTGAACTATATATAAGGGTGAGAAATAGAACAGAGATATTTTCCGTAATTCCACTTCCTGTAAATCATCTTCATAACTGATTTATATATATATTCTTTCAAGATTCTTTTCTATATTTATACAAATATAAATATTCTAATTATTTTTCAAAAATGTGATTGTGTTGCTATGCAACTTTTCCCACATAGATGAGTATCTTAAACACTATGTCATTACACATAGATTTACTTTTTAATTTAAAAAAATAGTTATTTACTTATTTTAGAGTCTTGCTATGTCAGTCCTTCTGCCTCAGCTTCCTGAGTGACCATAATGCTCAGCCTTTAGGGTGGGCCAGGAATAGAATCCAGGCTTCCCATGTGGCCTTGGCCTGTCCAGTAGTGTCTCCTGCACGTCCTGCCATGGCTGGGTCAACTTTTTAATTTTTAATGGTTGCAGAGTATTCTACTATCTAGCTATACCACAGTGTATCTAACCAATATCCTAACTAACGGACTTTTGGGCTTTTCCAGATTTTTCTTGTTATAATAATACTTCAGGGGCCAGCAGATGGCATGGTGGTTAAGGACGTTGGACTCCCACATGGCCAACCACAGTTCATGTCCCGGACCTGGCAGCTTGCCTTCTCTCTCTTTCTCTCTCTTGCTCTTGCTCTCACTCTGTTCCTCTCTGGTCAAATTAAAATAAATAAATATATACAGAAATAAAGTTAAATAAACTAATTGTTTTTAAAAAAGAATGATTAAAAAAATACTGCAATTTTTATGTTTCTGGAAGTGAACTATGTAGGCCAGAGTATACACATTTTATATGTGAAGAGGAATTGCTAGGTGGTATGCCATAAGGAATTTTCCTGTTTCTCCTTTTATCATTCCTTTTCAAGTTTATCTGGGGGGTTTCTTTTTATTTCTCTCTCTCTATTTATTTATTTGAGAGATTTTCGCTATAGGGTACGTGTGCTTGCCAGACAGACAGAGAGAGACATAGAGACAGAAAGCGAGAAATCACCCCCCAGGGGGGATGGCCACGCCGCAATCCCTTCTCCTCCATTCTCCTCTCAGGATCTTGGGCACACACGCACACGCGCCTGGTGTGAGTTTAAGCCACCGGGTCCGGGACGCGAACCGCAGTCGACTACATGGGAGTCCAGCGACATAGCCATTATACTAACTGCTGATCCCCTTATTTCTTTTGAAGGATATGAATTTTATCTAATTTATGTGGCAAAATATTTTCCCTAACTTATCCTTTATCTTTTCACTTTATATTTTATTATGCAAAAGTGTTTAACTTTTAGGGAGCCTTATCATCCAGTTTTGTGTGGATTCTAGATTTATCATCATATTGGAAAAGACTTCTCCATGCCAAGATTATATAAGTCACTCATATCTTCTAGTGCTCTCATGGTTTTAGATTTTTTTTTTTTCAAAGATTTATTTATTTAGAGACCTGCAGGTGGTATAGTGGTTAAGATGCTGGACTCCCACATGGCTGACTGTGGCTCAAGTCCCAGATCCAGCATTTTGGCAGCTTGAACCTCACATCGGGCATGTGTGCTCCTGTGCCCAAAATCCTGAGCAGAGAATGGAAGAGAAGGGATTATGCTGTGACCACCCTCTCCCGGGGGGGTGATTTCTCACTTTCTCTCTGGTCTCCAGTGAGCACATGTACCTTACAGCAAAAATCTTTCTTAAAAGGTTTTTTTAATTTTTTAAATTTATTGTTATTATTTTAATAATTTTTTTGGAGAGATTTTTGCTACAGGGCGCATGCACGTGCCAGAAAGACAGAGAGAGACAGAAAGTGAGAAGTCACCCTCCCCCCCAGGGGGATGGCCATGCTGCAATCTCCTCCATTCTCCTCCATTCTCCTCCATTCTCCTCTCGGGATCTTGGGCACGCACACACACACATCCGGCGTGAGTTTAAGCCGCCGGATCCGGAACTCGAACTGCAGTCAACTACATGGGAGTCCAACGACATAGCCATTATGTTAACTGCTGGTCCCATTATTTAAAAATTTTTCTATAGGACACATGTGCTTACCAGAGAGAGAGAAAGAAGGTGAGGAAGCAATTCACCAGGTCCTGGATTCAAACCACAGTCAGCCATGTAGGAGTCCAGCACCGTAGCCCCTACACCACCCATGGATTTATATTTTTCCATTTAAATCTTCAAAGCATCTACAATCTATTTCAGTGTAAACAGTAGAGATCTGACTGTATGCATTACAAATGGCTGACCACCTGAGTTATCCACCATTTCTCCACTGATGTGATATTTCACTTTTATCATACGCTAAATTTTTGTATATACTCAGGCCTATTTCTGAACAGTGTATTCTGATCTATTAACATTTCTCCCTATTCCCAAGTTCATATGGTTCTTTTTTAAATGATGAGATTTCTCTGGCATTTTTATATCAATTTGGGAAAGTTTTGTGCTCCCTACGCTCTTGATTCATCATTTATGCTCATTTTCACGATGACTCTTTTCCACTGTTATGTCATCACATCAGAACATTTTCATTAGGATTTTGGATTAGATTAAATGCATGTGTCTTATTTTAACTGTAAATAAATAAATAAATAACAGAAGATAGTTGAGTAGAAATGTTCTTTTTACCACCCAAGCATGGTCCTGGTCTCAATCCTCCCACCCCTGTTAACAGGTTGGTGTATGTCCTTCCAAGGCTGATCTATATATTTACAGACTTAAAAACACGGATATGTATAGATGTACAACAGGAATGGACTTATTTCGCAGCTGGGCTGACAGCCAGGGGAGCTGTTAAATACCAAACTTGTTCCATACTAGTTCATAACAGTGGCTGCCCCCAGGCCTCCCTGATAACCCACTCGGGGCTATCCTAGCTCAGCCCCAGTGTAACATTTTTTATTGCATTGGATTTTGTATGTGTGTTCACAAATGATAGAGGCTTATATTGTAGGTATGCTATTTTATTTTTTTGTCCTATTTTGGTGTCAGTACTATATTAGCTTTATAGAATGAGTTGGACAACTTTTTATTTATTTATTTATTTATTTTTTAATTCTCTGAAAAAAGGCTGTGACAAGAGTCATTGTCTCGGGCAATGGTAGTTATTTATTAAACAGGTGGGACTACTGCCTTTTCTGAGGGAAGGCAGCAGCAGTCACAATTTTGACTACCTGATATGCTTATCCGAGTTCATGTTCTATTCAGGTTTTCACTTCTTTGTTGAGAAAATGAAGATAATTGTTCTTTTCTTAGAAAGTTATTTACTTGCTAATAATATGAGCTCTGGAGAAAGTCCATATTCAGCCACCATCACTTACCATTGTTTTCTTTTTAATTGACTTCATTTTTATTACAGTTTAGATTTACAGAAAAAAAATTGAGGGTCCCCAAATACCCTGCACCCAGTTTCCTTTATTATATTTTTTAATTTGCTAGAGGGAGCATTCCCTGCCAGAGAGAGAAAGAGAGAGGGAACGTGAGAAAGCGTTTTCTCACTTTCACATCACAACCCTTTCTCCTGTTTCTACCTCTCAGGATTTGGGGCACACGTGCCCATGTGCCCTGCACATTTTTCCAGCCACTGGGTCTGAGACTTGAACCAGGCAGTCCGCCATGTGGAATCCAGCCAGCTCAACTACCAAGCCACCAGCTGACTGTCCTTTACTAACATCTTCTATTACTGTGATACGTTCGTTGTAATTAAGGAACCAATATTGATACTCTATTATTGACTTAAAAATTATAGTTTATTTAGGCTACTTTTACTTCCTGTCCTTTTTCAAACATCGTAATTTCTGATTCATATGTCTTTGTCGTATGTCTTTGTGGGGTATGACCTGGTTTTTGTAAGCAGGTAGGCAAAGTGTCACGATCAAATCAAGGACATGAGCGTATTCACCATCGTCAGCATTTTACACAACTTTATATCTTGCACATTTGAGATTCACTCTACTGGTTTTTTGAGTATATACGAAATTGTTACCAACGTTGTTTCCTCACCGCAATGCATTGGTCCATGACCTATTCCACTTGTTCCCAGGCAATGCTTGTCTTTTAACCAACTTCTTACCCAACTCCTGATCCAGCTTCTAGTATCTATCATCACTCTCTCTACCTTTATGCTTTCTATTCCTTTAGTAAAAATATGGACCATTTCAGGAATTTGAATGTCATCTTTGAGCAGGAGCCATGTTACTCTTCTCTGTATTATTCTACTTTTAGTCTATGTGCCACAAAAGTGAGCCCTTCATGCCTTTTTCTTTTCCAAGATCCCGTCCTGGAGCTCATCTTACACTTAGCTATCCTGTCTTCATAGGCTCCCCTGAGCTACGAGTTTCTCAGACTTACGTCGCTTTTGATGCTTTTGAGATTTACCTATTTAGTTTTTCATAAGACTGGGGTTATGGATTATTAGGAGGAAGACCACAGAGGTAAAGGGACTTTTCACCACATCATCTCAAGAGTACACATGTTCATATCATGTGTAGTTGTGGATGTTGGCTGCCTTGATCTGGTTGTTCCCCTTTTCCATACCACACCCTTTGAAAGGAAGTCACTCTTCTTAGCTGACACCCAAAAAGTAGGAAGTTATGCTTCCTCTCTGTCTTACTTTGTTTTCTCCTCTATAACAGAACACCACAGACTGGATAATTTGCAAACAACAGAGATTTATTTGGCTCATGGTTTTGGAGGCTGGGAAGTCCAAGAGCACAGTTCCAGGTGAAGGCCTTCAAGCATCATCCCATGGCAGGAAGTAACACATGGAGGCAAGTGAACACATGAGACAAAGAGACAAAACCTGTCCAAACTCATCTTTTATTAGAAAAAAAAAAAAGAGGGGGGCCAGCAGTTAGCATAATGGCTATATCGCTGGACTCCCACATAGTCGAACATGGTTCGAGTCTCAGACCCAGTGGCTTAAACTCATGCTGGGCATATGTGCGTGCATGCCAAGACTCCGAGAGGAGAATGGAGAAGAGATTGCGGCATGGTCATCCCCCCTGGAGGGTAATTTCTCGCTTTCTGTCTCTCTGTCTCTCTCTGTCTAGCTGGCGAGCGCACACGCCCTATAGCGAAAACCTCTCCAAAAAAAAAAAAAAAAAAGAGGAACCCTAGAGAAATATAAAGGAAAAGCTGGCAACAATAAGAACAAATGGAAAAACCTATATGCATCTCACATCCAGCTTCCACCACCCCTCTCTGCCATCCGCTCTCCTCACTTACAGTCTCTAGCATTTACATCCATCCTCTCTACCAACACATTTTCAAGTCTCTGTCCTTTTAGGCTGTGTTGTTTAGGGACATCACAGTTATTCTTTCTTGGCACATTGTCAGAATGAAGTGTTCCTTTTTGTCTCTGTATTGCTATACCAGCTTTCTTTCAAAATAGTGTTTGGTATACCTTTTTCATTTTTTTTATTCTTTATATATTTTGCATTGTTTTGTCTTGTTGCTCCAGATATGTCATTGAAAATCATGAATCAGTGAATCAGTTTGCAAACTCATTCAGCATTTTTTTTTGGGAAAGATATTTGCTATGGGGTGTGTATGCTCGCAAGAGAGACAAAGAGACAGAAAGCAAGAAATCACTCCCTGGGGGGATGACTATGCCGCAGTCCCTTCTCCTCTGTTCTCTTGGGATTTGGGGCATGTGCACCCACATGCCTGGCATGAGTTTTCAGTTGTCAGGTCTGGAACTCAAACCATGGTCGACTACATGGGAGTCCAGTGACGTAACCATTATGCCATCTGCTGGTCCCAGCATTTTTTAATTCTAAAAAATAAATTAAAAAAATATATAAAACCAGGAACTCACTCCCACAGCAGCAGTTTAATCCACTCGTGAGGGTAAAACTCTCATGTCCAAATCAATTTTTAAAGGTCCCACCTCTTAATAAAGTTGCAATGGGCCCATTCTCTGTGACACAATTAGTAGTACAACACAGTGTGAAACTAGAAGCCACATGCTGACCGTGGTTCAAGTCCCTGGTTTGGTCTGTCTGAAAACACACCTTACACACAGACATATTCCCAGGGTCCTGGCAGGCTAGAGGATAAGACAAAGAGCATTGCAGTGTGACCGAACCCTTTGGAGGGTATCCTCTCTCTCATTTTTCCCCCCTCTCTCTCTCATTCATGTACACACGTTTGATCACAAATTTTTAAAAAGTGTAAAAGTGTGGCCAGTGGTGGTGTAATGATTACAGTGCTGAACTCCACATGGCCAACTGCAGTTCCAGTCTTGGACCCAAAGCCTTGAAACTCATAGCAGGCATGTGTCCATGTGTGCCCAAAATCCCAGGAGGAGACTGGAAGAGAAGAGCCTGTGGCATGGCCATCCAATCTGTAGAGTGATTTCTCACTTTCTCTCTCTCTCTCTTCTCTCTGTCGAGCACACGTCCTATGGCAAAACCTTTTTTAAAAATGTAAAAGAAAATTGGTTATTCTGGGCAGGTTCCTGGTACACACAACACTCAACTGAAGCTAGATCCCACATGGTGACCATGGTTCAAATTCATGGCCCATTCATCCTGAAACAGGCTGGTGTGCACATGAGTGCCCAGGATTTGATGGGCTAGAGAACTGGAGGAAGGGGAGCATGACATGACCAGCACCTGCAAAGAGAGCTCCTCCCTCTCCTTCTCTCTGTCCCCCTCTTTATGTGTATGCAGACATGCTCTATCACAAATAAAGAAAATAAAAGGGCTTTTAAAAATATGGTTATGGGATGGCCCCATAACCTAGTTGTTAGGAGAGCTAGATCCCACATGGCTGACCACAGTTCGAATCTCAGGCATGGCAACTTGAAAACCATGCTGGGGGTGTGTGCATGCCCAAAAATCACAATGGGATAGAAAAATGGATTATGGCATGACCACACTCCATTAAGGTGGAGCTTTCTTCCTCTCTCTCTCTCTCTTTGTGTCTCTCACTCTCTGGCAAGCACACATGTCCTTTGGCAATTAAAAAAAATACTGTTACAATGGCAATTAAATTTAAACATGAGTTTTGGAGGGACAAATTATAGCACCCTCTTTGAGGGCAGGATATTCAGATAAATTATTTAGAACTCTTCTGCACGGAGATCCGTCCAGTCTTTTCCTCATATTAACCTGCTCACTTATTTACTTACATCAGTTTGGGCTCATGGTTATTCAATATGTACTTTGGGATATAATTCAATACTACTTTATTTGTTGTTCAGCTAGCTCTGTGTTCAGCCTTTTGGAGTTTTTCACTTGACTCCTTTTTCCCTTTGACATACCCCTATCATTATAGGATTTTTTAATTTGCTTGTTTTCAAGAACCAGTTTACTTTCTGGTCTTACAAGAAGCTCCAGAATTATCTTATGTATTTCCTGCCAAATTTCTAGAATTAGCCATTTCTCCAAGGAACCTTGATATCTGTTTGTTTTGTTGTGTTGTGTTTTAATTGTCATGGGTTGTGTGAGATCACCAAATAGAGAAAGAAAGAGAGAGAATGAGGAAGAGAGAGAAACCACCTTCTGATGGGGCATGGTCATGCCATAATCCTTTCTCTTCCTTTTCTCCCTCTTATTGGGATTTGGGGCACGATGCTCATGTGCCTGATGTTTGTTGGTTTGTTTTTCAAGGCACTGGGGGGTGGAATTCAACCATGGTCCATCATGTGGGATCTGGTTTCCTTAATTACTAGGCCACAAACTGGCCTTTGGTTCTTTTGATTGGAGCATGATATTAGAAAACAAGGTCAGGGCTCTTGGCATGTTTGTTGTTACTGGAGTATTGTCCCTTCTCAAATTCTCTTTTAATACAATTGTCTTCCCTTGGTTATGTCAACTATGTTATTTTCATAGCTGGAATTGTCCAACAATTCAGGGAACACTTCTAAGAAATAGCCAAAAGAGGGGTCCTTTCTGCCACCCCTGAGGTGTCCTCCAGTCTATGCAATAGGGCACAGAACTTCAGCTTTTTAGATTCCGAGCTAGCTTCGAACACACAGCTCCATTCCCTCTGGTGTTTAATTATGGTTGACTAGGGTTAAAGACATCTTTTGTGACCCCAAGGAGTCTAAATTTAAGGGGGAAAAAAAATCAGCTGCTTGTGTTGCCACCAGGGTAAATAACTTTATCAAGGTGACAGTGAATGAAGAGAGAGCTTCTAAGCAAAGTGAAATTCACCCACAAGGGCAGTGACAACTGTCACAATCTATCTCTGCCAGCAGCTGGTAATTTTTTTAACATAATTTATAAGATTTATTGAAATATCATCTTAGAAGAGAGGAAGTGTATAACTTCTTTTTTTTTTTACATTTTTCCATGCCTTTGAGTATGTCTCATCTTTTATTTCTAATACTTTTAAAGTTTGTTTTCTCCTTTTTTCTTTTTGGTTAGAATAGCCAGGATTGAGAACCAGCAGTTGGCATAATGGCTATGTTACTGGACTCCCACGTAGTCAACTGCAGTTCGAGTTCCGGACCCGGTGGCTTAAACTCAGCCAGGCGAGTGTGCTTGTGTGCCTAGGATTTCAAGAGGAGAATGGAGGAGAAGGGATTGTGGCATGGCTAGCTCCCTGGGGGGTGGTTTCTCACTTTCTGTCTCTCTGTCTCTCTCTATCCTTCTGGCAAGCACACACACACTATAACACTAAAAAAAAAACCCCCCAAAAAAAAAAAAAAAAAAAAAAAAAAAAAAGAATAGCCAGCATTCTAACCAACTGTTGATTATGTTTATCAAGTCTCCCCTCTTCCTTTCTAGTTCTATAATGTCTAATTTTATTCTTGAGGTGAATAAAATTTTGTTATTGTCCTTTCTTTTCCTAACTTCTTGAGTTGAATCTTTAGTCATTTCATTTTACTCTTTACTGTTTTCTAATAAATTTACTTAAAGCTATACATTTTCCTCTGTTAATGCTATTTTGGCTATACTTCAAGAAATCTGATTTGTTGTACGTTGATTTTTGTCAGCTTCTAAATGTTCTATCATTTAACCTGTATTTTCTTTTTAACTTAAATGTATCTGGAAGATACTTTTTAAATGCCCAAGACTTCATAATCATTCATTTCTAGTTTGATTGACATTTAGTCAGAAAAAGCATCATTTATGATTTCTGCCATTAGAAGCTGAGATTTCTTTGTGGTGTAAGAACATTTTGAAATGTTACATGATTTTGAGTAAGATGGCTATTTTCTGTTTGTTGGGCAAACATTTTGCAGGTATGTATTAAACTGGGATTGTTCATTAAGTTATTCAAATCTCTCTTATCTTTGAAGATTTCTGAGAGCTACGTTAAATTATCTCACTAGTATTTTGCTTTTATTTGTATTTTTCTGGTTTTGCTAACAGTTTTTGTACTACACAATTTTAAACATAAAAAAATAACTATTTTATCTTCTTAGTAGATTGCTTCTCTAATAAGATCAAGCATCTTTATTCCTATTACTATTTTTCCTCATGATTTCCATTTTGGTTTAATATTTCCACTACCTTTCTTTCTTTTTTAGAGAGATTTTTGCTATAGATTATGTGCGCTCGCTATAGAGATAGTGAGGAGTCAAGCCCCAGGGGGAATGGCCATACCACAATCCTTTCTCCTCCTTTCCCCTTTTGGTATTTTGGGCACGCATGCACTCACAGCCACTGGATCTGGAACTGAATCATGACTGAGAAAGTGGGGGGTCCAGCAACACAACCATTATGTCATCCATCTGCAGTCCCCACTAGTTTTCTTTCTAAGATAATATTAAATTTATAATTCATTTAGAAAGAACTCAAGTTAGAATATCAAGCATTGCCTTTAAAAAAAAAAAAAACAGTAAATTTTTACAGGTTTAAATTCTGTTTTCCCAAATGTGTTTCTAGTTATTTTATTAATTTGTGGCTATTAGAAGTGAGATCTTTTCTTCTACTCTATATTCTAATTGGCATTCTATTTATATGACAAAGCTATTTGTTTTTTGCATATTAATGTTATAGCCAGATGCCTTATTCAGTTATATTTTTAATAACAGTTTTCAGCTCATTTATTTGGGTGCTCTAATCATCAGTCACAGCATCTAAAATAATCATCATTTGCCTTCTCCCTTTTCTGTTTATTATTTGATTCTCTTGTTGAGTTGCATTGGCTAAGGCTTCTAATACAGTAATAGGTGAAAGTAGCCGTAGAGGCATCCTTCTTTGTTCCAGTTTCTAAAATGAATGCAAGGTGCTGGCTTTGTCATGGTAACAAGATATACCTCCAATTAGAACTGCTTTTGTTGCAAATAACAGAAAACTTGGATAATAGAGAGTCAAACAAAAAGTTCCTTTTCTCCAATAATAAGGAAACTGGAGGTGGGAGGGCGTTAGTTCATTCCATTGCTCCACCGTGTCACATATCCATGAATCTTTCTTTCCCTCATGGCAGCAAAAGAACTGTAGCACTGGTGTCTGATCTTTTATCAAGAATGCAGATACTGTCCCCAAAAGCCATAACCCTTCCCTGTTTGCATGCCTCTTGGCAAGGAAGACTGGGAAATGACAGAAATACAGTGATTCACTTCTTATCTGTGTTTTCAAATCTACTAGCTAGCTCTGTGCAAAAGCATTTTGAATTATTTTAACTCCCTTTGCAGATGTGGGATTTTTAATTGTTATTGCTAATTTGGTGGTTTTGTGCTTTCTCACTTTTTTCTTGATTAGTCTAGCAAGTAGTTATTTATTTTACTGTGAATTTTTTTTCTCTCTTAAAAAAAGCAGCTCTTGATTTTATTTAGCCAATTTTTGTCTGCTAATTCATTTATATGTACATTGATCTTTATTTTTCACTTTTGTTGTTTGCGTTTATTTGGCTGTCATTTTTCTAAATACTTAATTTGGATGCTCCTATCACTTGGTTTCATTCTTTAATGATTAAGAGTAAAAGAATTAAAAGCTACTCTTCTCTTAATACAAATTTAGGATGTAATATGTGGTTTTTTGCTTGTCATTAAATTTAACTACTCTACATGTACGGTTTTGATTTCTCGTTTGGCCTAACAGTAGTTTAGGAGATGTTTGTGCATTTACTAGTAGTGGAGTATTTTTTTTCTCCTTTGCTATTAATTTTAGTTTCATTATATTGTGGTCAGAAACCCGTACCATTTATATTTTCATAGAACTTACTGAGATTTTGTTACTCAACATATGGATGTATGGACACTTGAAAAGTGTATGATGTTAATTATATTAGATCAACTGGGGCTTCTGTTTTTTTTTTTTTTTTGGTCTGTTTTTCTTATTTATTGATTTTTAGTCTATTTCCATAGTGAGTAAGAAAGGCATGTTAGAGTCTCTCCTTACTATTTTGTTTCAGTTTATCTTTTTTCCCTGTGATTTCTATTTTATCTTCTTTAATGCTATTTTATTTGGCATAAAAAGATCCATCGAACATTTGTTTTCATTGTGAGTTTTATACCTCAGCATTGTAATGCTTTTCTCTTTGAATTCAACTTAGTTTAATATTAGTATTGCAAACTCTGTTTTCTTTCATTTGTTGCCAGTGTATCTTTGGCCATCCTCTTATTTTCTAAGCTGATCTTTAATAGTATATAGCTGGATTTAGTTTCTAATCTCAAATGCAAGCTCTTTTTATGAAAATAGAGCATAACTTATCATATTTGCATTTATTTTTGTAATAGCTATGTTTCATTTCAATTTTATAATCTTACTTAATGTTTCTTAGATTTTTTGCTTCCTTGTTTTTCTTCATGTTTATTTTTTCGCTATATGTTCTTGAGTTTTTGTTGCATTTTTTTCCTGGGGGCATATAAAAGATACTTAATGTTATATAAAAATTATAAGGGATCATTGTTTTAGACTAAACTTCTGCTTTAGGCCCCAAGAGATCAAAACGAAATGGAGTCATTCATGCTAACATAACATCAAACTGAAATTTTTAAGAAAACTGGCAGATTCCAAAATATACAAGTTTTTCTTCAAAACTAGAGATTCCAGTCTACCTGAATCAGCACTATAAGAAAAAATAAAATTATGTACATCTTGTGTGTTCCTTAGGAATGTACATCTGAAAAAGCTCAAGACAGTACCTAGACTCAATGGATTTTTCACTGGATTATTTTTGTTTTATAAACATCCTTATTACTCAAATGCAGTCCTACTGTACTTTCCAGACTGTTTGCTTAATCTCTCAGTCTCTCTCTCTCTTTTTTATTTATTTATTTATTTTTTGCTATAGGACACGTGCACTCACTGGACAGACAGACACAGAGAGATAGAAAGTGAGAAATCACCCCCAAGGGGGGGGGATGGCCACACCACAATCCCTTCTCCATTTTTCTCTCAGGATTTTAGGCACACAAGCACACGTGCCTGGAGGTCCACTACGTGGGAGTCCAGTGACATAACCACTGCGCCGTCTGCTGAGCCCAATTCTTTGCTTAATCTTAAGCAAAATGACCATAGGTGATCTTGAGGTGATCCTGCTCCCCTTCTCATGGAATTACTTACACAGTGTGAGATTCCTTGCTACTCCTCCTTCCCCTTCATGACCTTTGCCTTTAAAAGTATCCTGAAAGCTGTAAGACCTTGGCACCCATTTTTTAGGACACCTGGATTTTGTGGTACCCAGGTACGGTACCCTCAGTACCCTCGCCCAAGTAAACTCTCACTTTACTTACTTGGGTCAGACTTCCTTATTAGGTTGACATCAGTCTGTTCTAATGACTACATTTACAACTTAAATCTCTTTTTGTCTTTTCTTTTCTTTCTTTCTTTCTTTCTTTTTTTTTTTTTTCCATCCTGTCAGGATTTGTCTCTCACCAGAGAAAGACAAAAGACAGGGAGAGGGAGAGCAGGGAGAGGAATAAGAGGAAGAGGGAAAGGGAAAGAAAGAAAGCATCCCCAATGGGGCGTGCTCATGCCATAATCCCTTCTCCTCCATTTTTCCATCCTGTCAGGATTTGGGGTATGCATGCACACACACCTTGTGGGTTTTTCAAGCCTCCAGGGAAGGATTTGAATTATGTTCGGTCCTGTGGGATCCAGCTTCCATAACCACAATGCCATGGGGTTGGCTCATATTTTGCTTATCAATTCAGGAAATAAAGCAGAGTGAGGAAATTAGTACCCTAACATTTCTTTTGCTTGCTTCACCCATTTCTTCCTAATTTAGTTGGTATATTTTAATTACTTACTTGATATTTAATTACTATATGTTTTTAGTCTCAGTCTGTTTTCATTTTGCTTTTATATTTGTACCAAACAAGTGCAAATTACATTCTTTTTGTAATAGCAAGTTTTGTAAATATTTAAAATTTTTTAACTGAATTTTTAAAATTTTTTCATGTAAACTTACATTATGCCTTTAATAACGCAGTCACCATACTTATTGAGTTTTATTTATATGAATTCAGTGCTTACTTCTAATCTTTCTAAACAATGGCTTTCCTATTCTACATCTTCTCTGAGTTCACTAGATTGCTTCATTAAACAAAAAGGAACTTTTTTTTTCTTTTTTATTCCCGGAGGGCACATGTGCCTGCCAGAGAGAGAAAGCACCCCCAACCCCTATGGGGTGTGGTCATGTTATAACCCTTTTGTCTTCCGTTTCCCCAGCCTGTCAGGGATTTAAGCATACACACACACACGCACACACACACACACACACACACACACAAGCACCAGGCATGTTTCCAAGCTGCAGGGTCCAGGACTCAAAAAATGGTCAGCCATGGTGGGATCTGGCTTTTCAATGCATAGCACATAACTGCTGTGCTACAGAGCTGGCTCCAAAATGCACCTTTCTGATGTAAGGGAAATTTAACTCTTTAGTCCTTACACATTGGTGAATGTCTTTGTGTTGTCATAATATATTAATGACAATTTGGCTGCATATAGGAAGTCGTTGCGGGGACCAGCAAGTGATGTGGCACTGAATTCACACCTGGCCAACCACAGTTCGAGTCTTAGACCTGGCAGCATGCTTTCTCACTTTCTCTCTCTCTCTCTAAGTTATTCTCCCATCCCCCTCAAAATCTATAAAAGTCTGCTGGCATTGAATATGGCTGAGCTGAAATCTGGCCAGTTTAATTGTTTCAGTTCAAAGAGACTTATCTTTCAGTGAATGGAGCGTCCTTTGTTTATTTCTAAAGTTTAAAATTCTGGGACCAGTTCAGTTACTGAACTCCTACATGGCTGACCATGGTTCAGGTCTCGGATCCAGAGGCTTGAAACTCATGCCAGGTGTGTGTGTGTGCATACCCAAAATCCTGAGAGGAGAATGGAGAAGGGGGTGCGACATGGCCATCCTCTCTGGGGAGGGTGATTTCTTGCTTTCTGTCTCTCTGTCTCTCCAGTGAGTGCACACGTCCTATAGCAAAAATCTCTCAAACAAAACAAAACAAAAACTCCAAAATTTGCCTTCCTATTGTTGACCATTATTTCATTGAATTTGATCCTGTTTGATGGGCAGATTCAACTTTTTCACTTCAGAAAAGTTTGTTTTTGTTTTCCTTTTAATTATCCCTCGATACTTTTATTTGTCCTTTTGGTATATTCTCTGTTCCAGTACAGTAGTTATCTGTATATTGAATCTCTTGTTTTCCCTTCTTACCAGTTTAATTTTTTTTTTTTAGTGTATTCTGTTCAACTTTCTCTTCCCCATCTTGTTGACTCAGTTTTCTGCAAAGCCCCTCTTTCTTCTTGTTTGTAGAGAATTGATTAGTTCTGTGATGGGATTTGTTTTGCCCTCCATTTCTGTCCTTGGTTTCTATCTTCCTTTTCATATTATTCTTGTGTTTTACCATCTCCTTGTTGATCTTAAGTTTCATGAGGATTCTGTTTTAGTTCATTTCCTTGATATGAATATTTCTAGTGAGGCTTAAAGGATACGAAAGCATCCT
>NW_006159577.1:1523121-1526565 GCF_000334495.1 Tupaia belangeri chinensis
GGAACAGAGCAGCTCCTTCAGTGCCGGTGCAGCACGGCATCCTTCCCCATTCTGCAGGCTCTCTCTTTCTCCAGTCTTCCCCACCGAACAGGAAAAGGAGCTGCTCCCTCATCTTCAATCTTACACTAAAGTAAAATAGCCCAGTATTTTTAGGCTATCTTAGGTTAAATTGAACCAAAATGTATACATGATACTGGTTACATGGCCAATCCTATATTTAAATTTCCACAGTCAATTAATATCTGGTCTAAATCTTTTTATGTTAAAAAATTATTTCCTTTATTTTCATTATTTCATCAAACTCGAGCAGCAGTATGATACCAGAAGAGGAAGGTCATTTAATCACCATTACCTGTGCAAAACCAGACTGTGATGTCTTTAGCCATGGCTTTGCTAGTTACAGTTAATACCTGTATGCTCTTCTTTTGGTTAGTTATTACCATAGACTGGATCTAGGGGGAAGACAGCCAGAGGATCCTTTAAGCTCCCTTGTGTTCCCTGGCTCCCCAGATTACCATGAGGTCCCTCTGCCCTTACTTTCTCTAAGAACCTTTTCTGGCTCTGCTTCTTAATTCTACAGTTTCCCCTTCTCTTCTTTCATTCCACTTGTTCATCTGCTCGGGATATTTGGGTTCTTCCATTCTTCCTGGGTTAGCTCTTATTATGAATATCAAGCTAAGTAGTCCTGCTTCCTCCTACACCCTTGCTTTTAGAAGTCATGGCTAAACCAAGTTCCAGGTTCCTACTTGCCTAGGAGGGGAGATGAGGTGTTCTCAGGAACAGTGTAGGATATAGTGTAAGTCTTGACAGTCACATACAGTTCCTGTATGACTCATTTTGGGTATCGATAATGGTTTATTGAATGGAAAGAGCATTCTACATATTCGAAAGCCTATCCTGCCACCCATCTCTCAGTCTCTCGTTTCTAAGTTCTGATTAGAAAGGAAAGGTAAAGCTAACTGAACTTCTTTCTGTTGTAGAATGATGAGTGCATCACTGGCTCTGGTGCAGGTGTGTTGAAATGCCTTGCAAGCTCAAATCCCACAAAGGGAGTGCTGTCAGCAATATTATTTTCTGAAATAGTGAAGAACTTGTGATCAAGTGATCCATTCTCCCTCAACTTACATTATATTGCATGCCTGGAAATTTCAGTGCATAAAATAACCACACACACACACACAAGAAATTTCAGAGCATAAAATAACCACACACACACACACGTATTTTGTTCTTATATGTTGAACATATTTAGATTCTAGGATTGAATACCCATGAGCAGGTCTATCTACCTGAATGTGCAATGGGACATTTAAAAGTTGTGCCAAAGATAGATGACGCTTTGTCATGTACAACTGTCCGATCTATTGCAGGATCTCTTAACTAGGTAACAATGGTTACCCACCAATGGTGGGTAACAATGGTGCCCACTAATCACTACCAACCAAAAAATATCACTGCAGATTTACAAAATGACCCCTAGGGGGTAGTACAATTCCCTCAAGAACTGCTTAGCATAGGCAAACTGAGTCTCCCTTCAGAATACCTTTAATACATTATTACACCAGATCACAGCATAGATGAACATCAAGTAAGTTAATATTTACAAAAGAGCTTAAAACAATGCCTGACATGTTGTAAGTTCTATATACGTATTTGTGTAAGAAAATAAATGAGGTCAAGATCATCAAAATATTTCCAAGTTTTTCAAGCTGACAATTATGAGGGTAGAGCCCATGTGACCAACTGACCTTTCTTTAAAATGATATAAAATGTATACAACTGGGGCCAACAGGTGGTGTAGTGGTTAAGACACTGGACTCACACATGGCTGATAATGGTTCGAGTCCTAAACCTGATAGCTTGAAAATCACACCAGGCACATGTGCATGAGTGCCCAAAATCCTGAGAGGAGACTGGAAAAGAAGGGATTGTGGAATGGCCATTTCCCCGGGGGATGATTTCTTACTTTCCCTCTCTCTCTCTCTCTCTCTCTCTGTCTGTCTGTCTTTCTCCTGCAAACACACATGACCTATGGCAAAAAATTAAAAAAACAAAAAAGTACACGACTTATAGTGGTCATTATTTGTGTAAAAAGGTAAGAAGAATAACCCATTTGTTTACTTGTACAAGTAGGAACACATAAGAAACTAGTAATGCTGTTTGCCATTAGGGAGAGAAACCAAAGGACTGAGAGACAGGGTAAGAGGAAGTCTTCATTGTATATACTTTTAAACTTTGGTGTTCTGTCCAAAGTGAATAACACACACACACACACACACACACACATTTTTATATATACACACACACATATAAATTTAAAATTATTTAACTTAACATATATTTCAGGATAATAAGATTCTATACAGTAATGAGATATAAATAAGAATTTAACATAAATGACTATATTATTTTGTTTTTTGTTGTTGTTGTTTTCTTGGGTTTTTTAAATTAATTAATTTATTTTTAGAGATTTTTGCTAGAAGCTGCATGCTTTCACCAGAGAGACAGAGAGACAAACAGTGAGAAATCACCTTCCCACCCCCCACCAGGGGAGATGACCACTCTGCAATCCCTTCTCCTCCATTCTCCTCTCAGGGCTTTGGGCACACATGCCGGGCATGAGTTTCAAGCCACTAGGTCCAGGACTCAAACCACAGTTGACTATGTGGGAGTCCAGTGTCTTAACCACTACACTACCTGCTGGCCCATTGTTTAGTTTTTATAACCAAACTAACTTTTAATAATTTTTCTCTTCTTACTTGATTCTCTATTATCTACTATTAAAATCAACATCAGCAACATTCCCTGATACCATACAATTTAATTTTCATTGCACATAGAAATCCACTGATCTCATTGGCCTTCAAACCCAATTTATGTCCTCCACTCTCTAGGTGATTGGGAATTTGGAAGTTGTAGACAGTGACAGTTCTGGATTCTAATCTTAATTTGTGCCTTCTGAGAAGTGGAGCCATGGTCATAAAGCAGCCAGCAGGTGGGAGAGATGAAGCTGGTAGGACATAGAAGTACTGAGGGCAGAATACACAAGGCTTAAAGGACCTGGGAATTCCAGAACAGCTGAATTTCAGGTTTAGAAGGAAGCTTTAGAGACTTACTCCTCTTTCTTTTTTTTTTTTTTTGAGAGATTTTCACTGTAGGGCGCGTGCGCTCGCCAGACAGACAGAGAGACATAGAGACAGAAAGCGAGAAATCACCCCCCAGGGGGGATGTTACTCCTCTTTCTTTAGAAGCTACTGCTCTTTTCCTTGATTCTCTCCCTCTCCAATTTCCTTCCTCCCCTCCTCACTTTTGCCTCCTTCCTTCCTTCTTCCTTCCCTTCTCCTTCCCTCCTTATTTCTTTCCCAACTTCTTTTCTTCCTTCTTTCTCCCTTCTTCCTTTCACTCCTTCCCTCCTCTCTTCTTCCTTCCCACCTTCTCTCTTTC
>NW_006159577.1:1526605-1542948 GCF_000334495.1 Tupaia belangeri chinensis
CCTTTTTTCTTTCCCTTTTTCCTTCTTTAACAGATCGTGAAAGTTCTCAAAAATGAGAACTTTTTTCAAGGCCCTCCAGAGAGTGAGTGGCAGGATTGGAATTCGAACTCAAGTCTTCTTTCTCAGTAAAATGATGCAGATCCAAGAGGCTATTTCTCCTGTCTTCACATCTTTCTGAGTTTCTGCTTTCCTCCCTTTCCGTGTGCATTGCACGGAGTGTACAGGAGACGAAGAAGTTGGCCATGGGGACATCTCTGTCCTGCATCAAAGTTTAGAAAACACTTGGGAAGTATCTATAGATCATTTTCAAGCTGAGGCAATGTGAGAGAGAGCTGGAAGTGACAAACAGGACATGAACCTCTGAGTGAGGCTGTATGCAGACTAACCAAAACGGTAGCCTTGAAAGCTCACCAAGGGGAGAGTCAAGAGCAAATAGAAAATACCATCTTGGCTCTGATACAAACCTTCCCCTTAATACTGATGTGACAAAAAACTTAGGTCAGATATGTCTTTTCTGTACCATATTCCACCTCCAGGCACCTCATTAGAACTCAAAGAACCTTTCTGACAAATGACTTGTAAAAATCCTTATTTGCATGGTCAGGGCCCTTATAACAAAGCGTGAAATGTCAACCTGGTATCCCCGTATGAAATTCATCAGGGACCTGGAAAGTCTGTATGCTTCCACTTCCTGGGGGAGTGGGAAGGGACGAGTGGAAACAGTAAATGTTGTCCTGCCTTACCCTAGAACAAATGTTCCTGAAAGATTTTTTTTTCTTTTGTCTCCTTCCCTTTGCCTCAAAAAGCATAAGATGATTAAAAAGATTCTTACATCTATTTTCAAATTATGTCAGAAAAGTAGATTAAAGGTTTTATGCTTAGGAAAACAGGGATAAATATTCAAACATAAATTGTGGCAGTATTAATAATTGCACATTTGTGCTAAGTAACTAGAAAATTATTTGAGCATTAATTCCATTTACATATGTTCATTCAGATTTGTATCCCTGAAGCATGCAAGTATTTGGGGTTTGAAACATTTAATCACTTAGTAAGCAGCCCTCAATGGGATTGCCATTTATTTATTGTCTTTATTGATTTTCTTACACAGGAGAATGCTTGTGGAGTATAGTAACTGACCGCTGAAGTGCAAGAACTCTATCTTTTCTAGTGTAAAACAAAAGCTCCTATCCCGCCCCACCCCCTTTTTAAAAATAAGAACAACCTTTTTTCTTCAGATCATCCAGCTCAGAGCCAAAATACCGCTTCTTCATTCATATGTTAGATACTCTCCTCCCATTAAAATGACATGTTATCGTTTCTAAACAGACATATTAATTTTCAGTTCTGGCTGAATTTCCAGACTTAGTTCTTGTCTGAAGCATAACGGACTTCCTAAGCTCCCAGAACCATGTTTGGTAATTGATACACAGGACCTCCCTGACAACATGATCCCTGGAAAAACCTAAAATACAACTTATTGGTCTGAACATATTATGTTCCTTTATCTGTTTTTAAAGAAGTCTCCTTGTGATATTGTGTTAAATATTTTTTATTAATCAGAAGAACTGAAATAAGCACAACTTCCCACACTGCTAATGCATGCTAAGTGCTAAGCGTGGACTTAATGGGTATCAGCGTCTATCTGTCTCTCACTTTATCTTCCCATTAGCAGGCCCGTGAGATGGGTCCTATTAGGCGGATAAATGAAATTGTTGTTTTGTCATTCGAAATGCTTGAAGAGTAAGGATTTTATCAGTTCTGCCCTAATATTCCCATTTTACAGGTGACGACATTACACATTGGAAGGATTAAGTAACTTGCACAGTCATGCAGTCATTATTGGTAGAGCCAGGACTTGGGCCTTGGTCTGAAGGACACCCGAGCACACTTAACCATGAAGCCAACTGCCTTCCAGCCATTTCATCTGTTGTCGCCTTGTCCTGAAAGCAAGAGACTAATCCCTATCTTCTTGCACTCTGCCCAGGGATAGTCATTTGAATCTTTCCCTGGTTCCCTGAAACTTGAGAGCCCTTGGAGAAATCAAAGCCGAATTTTTGACTTGATTAAAGAGAGAAACTGATAAATTGTCTTATCAGTTATAACTTGTTTCTAGGAACTTAGAAATCCAGCTCTCTCTTCAAGGACATAAGGAAGATAAATGTTTCCTAAGCAGTTCCCCCTTCTCCCACCCTCAGTTCACTCTTATTCCATTTATATTCCAGGTCACTACCCTTTCCAGAGGAAGAATCCCAAGGTTCTCCACTCTACAGTCTAGTGATGAAACTGATTTCCCACCGTTAGCTCTACCATGGGACCCCACTCACCTGAAGACAGCTGAATAGTGCAGGGAGGACTCACTTTAGATAATAGAAGACTGAGCCAGGAGACCATAACCAGGGAAGAACATCATTCCAAGCATTCCATTTACTGAGGTCAGGTGTAAGGATCACATGGCATCCTGGCAAGGCAAGGTCAGAGAGAAGAATCTGGGCTGCTGGGGCAAGAATCTAAGCATAACCTCCTACTCCTTGAACATCAGCTATGCTTTATGACTCCCTCCCAAAGAATAAAGTAGATGGGACCAGCAGGTGGCGTAATAGTTATGTTACTGGACTCCCACATAGCAGACCAGATTCGAGTCTCTGACCTGGAGGCTTGGCATTCACACAAACTTGTGTGCGTACATGCTCAAGATCCCAAGAGGAGAATGGAAGAGAAGGGATTGTGGACTAGCCATCCCCCACAGGGGTTGATTTCTTGCTTTCTGTTTCTCTCTTTCTGTGTCTCTGGGGAGTGTACATGCCCTATAGGGGAAAAAAAAAATCCCACTCTCTCTTAAAAAAAAAAAAAAAAAAGGAGGAAAAAGTACCTCTATGGAGGAGGAACCTAGCAAATAGGTGACCAGTTAGCATTGAGAAACAAAATCTCCCAGACCTTCAGAAGCTTGTCTGGCTTCCATGGTTTTGCTGTGCTATTTTCTAATTAAACACGGAAAATCTCACAGAATACCGAACTTGAAGTTCTTTAGAGACGGTGATAAAATGAGTCCAAACAAGGCTACTTCATAATTTTGTCTAAGCACAGATAAAAACATGGTCACAATGCATTTGGAAAAATCAAACACCCCTTCTCTCAGCCTGAAAGAGTGACTGCTGCCTCCTTATCAATTATAGCTTTTTCTTTGTGTTATTTCTCTCCCCACCACCCCCCGCTATAGATAAGATTTTAATTGTTATATCTTTCTATAGGTGGACAGATTGATATGGATAAGAATCAGTATATCTTTGGCTAAAGATTCACTATCCTTGGAAGAGGGGGAAAAAATAACAAAACAGCTAGTTTAAAATCCAAATTCTTGTTTTATATAAGAAGTCTTCAAAAAGTTTATGGAAAGTGTGTGCTGTGAAAAAACTATGCATGAATTTAAAAATCACTTTTCACCAAAATAAGACTGTACTTCTAATATTCCATGAACTTTTTGTATTCTCTGCATCGGTGTAAAATGTCCAGGCGATTATAAGATCGCTACAATTTTCAGACACGCTCAATCATTCTTCGTTTAGGTTGTTTCACAGGGATGTTCCAACCTACGGAAGGAAAAGCCAAACACAGAGAGGGATGTTCATTTATGAGAAAACAGCACTAATCACCCACACAACTTCCTGACTTTGTGTTTTGTCACAGAGAGCCTTATCAGTTCTGTAATTGTCATCAATCTAACAAGATAGTGTGATGATTTATGATTTTGTAAGATATAGAATAGTCAGGGGGACCAGCGGATGGCATAATGGTTACATTGCTGGACTCCCGTGTAGTTGACTCTGGTTCAAGTCCCAGACCTGGTTGCTTAAACCTCATGCATGTGTGCATATGTGCCCAAAATCCCAAGAGGAGAAAGGAGAAGGGATTGCAGCATGACCATCCCACCTGGGGAGTAATTTCTCTTTCTGTGTTTCTGCCTCTCTGGCAAGCACACATGCCCTATAACAAAAATCTCTAAAAAAATACATAGTAGTGGTCTTCTGTTCCAAAGTCAGTTTTTCAATAACATTTTTGTTATGGCAGGACTTGTGCTGGTCTCCTCTCCTTATGGATAAAGTTGAGAGAGCCAGTCACGGAATTACCCTGTTTTCTGACAGCATGCATCCTAGACGGAAACTCTACTCCCTAGCCCTTTTCCCAAATCACCCAACAACAGCCTAAATCTATGAGATTATTTCTAACATCCTCCTGCTGAGACTCCCCCTGGTTTTCCATGGTGTGAGTTCACCCTCACCATACAGAGTAAGAAAACTGGCAAAGGGTGTGGTGGTTAAGGCACTGAACTCCCATGGGGCCAACCGCATTTTGAGTCTCAGACCTGGTGACTTGGTTTCTCACTTTCCATTTCTCTCTGTCTCTCTCTGGTCAAATTAAAAAATAATAAGAACAAATAAAAAATAAAAAATAAATCATTTTTTTAAAGGAAAAAAAGGTAAGAAAGGCAACTTGTAGGCTAGCAGGTGGCATGGTGATTAAGGTGCTGGATCCTACACAGCTGACTGTGCAGTTTGAGTCCTGGACCTGGTGACTTGAAAATCATGACAAGAGCATGTGCGCGTGTGTCCAAAGTCCCACAGAGACTTGAGGAGAAGGGTTTGTAGTATGGCCACCTTCCCGCAGTGGATTATTTCTCACTTTCCATCTCTTTCTGTCTCTCTGAGCACACATACCCTATGGCCAGAAACTAAAAGAAAAAAGAAAGAAAGTCAACTTGTTTATCTGCAGGTGTGAGTCCCTGGGGCTCTTGGAAGAACATTCATAGCATCAGTTTTAAATTACGTACCCTTGAAGTATTACAAAGTAAGAAGGACACTTAACCTCTGTGATCTTCTTTCCAAAATCCATAACCCAGTCTAAGTATAAGAAATGGATCAGACAAACTGAAATTGAAGGATGAGCACTGTAGAAAACTGTCAAAGGCAACAGGAAAACAAAACAAACAAAAACAACAACAAAACAAACAAACAAACAAGGAAAGTCTGAGAAACTCCCACAGCACAGAGAGGTCTGAGGAGATCTGATGAGTAAATGTAATGTGCTGTCCTGGATGCAATCCTGGACCAGAAAAGGGATGCCTGGGGGAAAATAATAAAATTGAAATAGTATATGAAATTTAGTTATTTAAAAAAATTTTTTGGATATAGAGTGTCTTCAGGGTACAATTTAAATAATGTTGATAATGGCATGTTTCTCTTCATCTCTCGTGTCTCCAGGTTGGTCTTTTCTCTGGCATATTTGCCTCATCTGGAGCAATGTAACTGCTGTAGCTTAGACTTGCTTGGTCTCTAAGGCTTGAGAATCCAGGAAATAGGTTGTTCAAAACACTTGGTCTCGTCCTGTGCTCTGAGGAATCAGCTAGAGCCATGTGTTTCCCTCTGGACTCAGAGTTCAGTTCCACTCAAACCCCACGGGCCAACAAGATTGTTGCGGATTGAAGAAGAACTGGTTCCTTGGAAGAAGGAATGCTTGGCAGGCAAAAACATGTATCCCATAGAGCAAACCTACCTATTGACTCACCAAGAGTTCTTTGACAGGCATCTAGTAAGACACAATCCAGCCCTTGCCCAGTAATGGGAACAGCAGCTAAATGCAGCCTTGGGGAAGCACATCAACATACAATCACCTCACCACCCTGTTGTGGAACAGAAGGGTATTTAACTACATAGGACCAATGGAAAAATGGAATGAGATATCATTTGTCCAGGAGTTTAGGACACAGTACTGCTCAGTGAATGGTAGTTTAATCTAAGCCTCTGCTATTCATAGCCAAAGAATTAACATGAGTAATTCCATCGCTTTATGAAGAGTTAAACCATTATTATATGAAGGCCACTCTACTACATTTATAGAACTGCATTTCTGCCATGAGTAACAGTGAAGAATCTTTTATGCTATTAACCTGTGTAAATTTTAGATTTTTTAAAAATAGTAAGTTATATAGGTCACTGCGCTATACCTGTAACTAATTGCAACATTAGCTATCAAATTCTCATTGTTGGCTAATTTATCTTCAGCGACTCAAGAATGCAATTCGAAGTAATTACTACCTGTATGCCATGTTTCATTTATGGCCTCTGTGAGTCATGAATCTTCTTTCTATAACTGAAAACATTTAATGCAATTAATTCAAGAGGTCTGCCACATATGTTGTGTAACCAAACTTAACGCAAATTGCATAAGTGTGTGTTGAATTTTATGATTGCATCCTGGAATTCTCATAGGAAATATGATGTCTCCTAGTAACACTGGTTGGGGGGCGGGGGGGAGAGGAGTAGGCATAGAAAAGAACTGTGTTATTCTTTCTTCATATTAATGGAAGTTTTATTAATATTTTTTTCCTTAAACTGAGGCTAAAACCCTTGAAATATCTTTGTAATGCCTTTCTCAATATTTTTGAACTGCTGAATTATATAAATACACCTTGCTTCTATTTGATTTTGATTGCTTTCTTGGCCTAGTTTCCCTGCAAACATTTGGTATGATTGAATAATTTTTAGTTGCGTTTTCTTGTGGTGCCTATGCTAATCTACTAACGTTGGTTTTTGCAGTGTAGCTATAATCTACTGTCTTTATCTTTTGCTGGATTTTTAAAGAGGTATTTTATTGCCTGTCATTACCATTCACAGTAGCTTCTGGGCACTGTCATTCCACCAGCTTAAGGGATATCCCAGCGTGCTACTCACTAGGCCCTCTGTTCTTAGAGAGAATCTCAGTGTCTTCCCTAAGAGCCATATCATTATTCCTCCCGCAGCTCTGCTTTTTGGCACACTTTTGAGTTTTCATTTTAGATGAGTTGTTAAAGTTTCAATATGAGAGATAATGTCATTTAATAAGAGGATAAACTCCCTGATGCCTCAGATGATTTGATTTGCAGTTTTTGCCTAGATTGCAACATGGCCAATAACATCATGTCCTGCATATGGGTGACTGTTGTGGCCCTACAGAAATTCTCTAGTAACAGAACCATGAGGATGATGGACCAAATCTGGAACCTGTCAAGCAGGGTGCCAATGACATTTGGCAAAGTTTATATTGACATCTTTCCACATAAGATGTCTGAATTTGGGTCTTCATGGTCTAGTGACCATGCTGTGCTGGTTTCAACAAAAAATTTAGGCAGAACACCTGTTTGGCCTCAACCAGATTTTTTTTTTCCAGGATGATTTAAGCAGAAACCTCACATTTGGATGAGTTCAAATTACATCAAAAGTTAATTGATCACCTATTATGCACTAACCATGGAACTGACTGTTGCTCAGAAATAAGAAAAGGCTTTGTTAAAAGGGGTGGACAGGAACGAGCCAATGGCATAATGACTAAATCACTGGACTGCCACATGGCCAACAACAGTTTGAATCCCAGACCCAGTAACTTGAAACTCATGCTGGGTGTGTGCGCATGTGTGCCCAAAGTCCCAAGAAGAGTATGGAGGAGAAGGGATTGTGGTTTGGCCAATCCTCATGGGGGCAGGAAGGGATTTCTCACTTTGTATCTCTGTCTCTCTGGTAAATACATGCACCTTATAGTAAAAATCTCTCAGAAAGAAAAAAAAAAAAGGAGTGGACAGTCTCATCTATTTTCGTTTGAAAGTTGTCATTTCTGTCCTCATCAATTCATTCAAAAAATTTTGTTGAGTGATTGCTACAGACCAGACACCAGGCTACTTATTATGGACACTAAGGTGAACAAGACATATAGGACATCACCCCGCCATCATGAGTTAATAATTTAGTCCTATTTTTAGATTAGGAAAAGACACAGCAGAAACTAATTTAACTTATAATTATGAACTAGCTTCAATTTTAAAGGGTAACTTACTAGAGACGATTCAAAATGTCTCCTTCATACCTCCAAAGGCAATGACCATGAGACCATCCTCGCTGCTTCAATGTCTCATGTAAATAAAAATCTCACTCTTTCTCCTGCTCTTCTTCTCTCTATCTCTCTCTTATTTACAAAACATACCAGCTTCCTTTTCACATATCCTCAAATGGAGAAAATGTTGAAGTACTATTTTGCTTCTATACCTTAGGAGGGTATCAGTCTGTGGTTTTATTTTGCCACAAAGCATTGCTCACTACATGAATGGATAAGAGTCCAAATACTTTCCCAGTTGTTTTAAGACAGATTAGGGGAGGGACCAGCAGATGGTATAACAGTTATGTCACTGAACTCCCACATGGCCAACCACAGTTCAAGTCCTGGACCTGGTGGCTTGAAAATCATGCCAGGTATGTGTGCCCAAAATCCTGGGAGGAGAATGGAGGAGAAGGGATAGTAGCATGGCCATCTCCCCTGGAGGATATTTCTCACTTTTTCTCTTACTGTGTCTGTCTCTCCAGCAAGCGCATGTGCCCTATGGTAAAAAAAAAAAAAAAAAAGGAAAGAAAGAAAGAAAGGAAAACTGAAAACTGATGAGGGGAAAAATCAACAAAGAGACTGAACACATGTAAATTGGTTATTTGAAACGACTATCAGTTTATGCTTCAGGTTAATTTGGTGTGTAATAGGATGTTCTGACCAAAATTAGCATTATAATTAATGCTTTTTAAAGGATGACATGCATATGATATGAATACAAGGTAAAATAATCTGTTGGTTATATAATTGTTCTTCTTTAAGTTCACAAATAGGAGCAATTTTGCCCTCCAGAGGATATTTGGTAAGGTCTAGAGACATTTTTGGTTGTCTCTACGAGGGGAGCAGGTGTTACTGGCATCGATGGGATGAGACCAGGGATGCTGCTCAGCACCCTACAGGGCACAGAAAAGTCCTCACAACCAAAAAGTTTCTGGCCCCAAACCTCAGTAGTGCCAATGTTGACAAACTCTGCCTTTAAAACAATCCAACTGTAGAGGCATCGCTGTGTGCGACGTGCAGATC
The DNA here is from genome assembly GCF_000334495.1 of Tupaia belangeri chinensis. Taxonomy (NCBI): domain Eukaryota; kingdom Metazoa; phylum Chordata; class Mammalia; order Scandentia; family Tupaiidae; genus Tupaia; species Tupaia belangeri. Next base: position 1,535,534 of record NW_006159577.1, read on the forward strand.
AAGTTGCCAAAAGCAGATGAATTTTGTGGAAGCAAGTCCAGCTTTCTCCTTCTGCTCTCTGATTATCTTCTTTGTCTATTTACCCATCATTTAGTTCCCTTGTGCTGCAAAGCTTTTTGTGTTTTTTTTATGGACTCAATACTTAACTATATGAGCTTTTCATTACCCATGCTAAAATCGTGACTGGTTGTAATGTCAATTGTATAGCACATCTTTCTGCAGCTTCAGATTCTGCAACTTAAACCTCCTAGGCCGCTTATCTGTCTTCCACCACCTACCTGCGTTTTATGCACTGCACTTGGCATTCTTGATTGTTCCTTTCATATTAATTTCAATGGTGCCCGGAGGGTACCTCTCACCATATAATAGGTTGCTTTGTGAACAATTCCAGTAAGAGAACGATTCTGCCCAAACAGTGAGATACTCCGGAATGTAAAAAAGATACCCTCCGCGTATCATTCACATTTCTAGTATACCACTGTATTCTGCAATTGTATTGAAATTAAAATGAAGATGAATTATTTGTTTCCCCTTTCACTTTCCAAGTGCCCCCCTACTGTTCCAGGTAATACTCTCACCCACACAAAATGGTTTGAACTTGAAAGTTACCAGTTGGACATGGATGGATATTTGCAAATCATTAAGTATCCCTTGTCCTGAGATCATTATTTTCATCATAATAGACTTCTGTTACATTCAAGTTGTTCCAGCTTTTGATTGACCATTTGGAATATGACAGTTGTTGGTCGCATTTCATTTGGCTACGGCTTCCCTTAGTTCATTTGCAATTGTCCCTGGAGCGCAGTTTGCTTCATGTGATGTCTAAGGAAGCTTGCCTCTGTCTTTTTAGAAATCTTTGTCCTGATGGGAAAACTAAAAAGACTTTCCAAAAATGTTGATTTTTTTTTTTTTAATGTGATGCCTTTAGTTGGCAGGGAAAGTGGAATGTTTCAGATTTTCAAAGATGCTGAATTTGAGCTGTTCACTTGAAAATCAAGGCAGTTGTAGCACAAGAGCTGGTTGGTATAGCTGTCCTCCTATCAGTGGATTAAGAAAAGTCACGGTAAAACACTAGTTCAAAATCAACAGTCTGAAAAATAAGGAAAATATCAACAATCTGATATTTTAAAAGTTGTTCCTTCTTTGTAGAGAGTCTATATTTCCATCTTACTCTGTAGCCCTTGAGTTTCAGTCTTAATAATTAATTGTTTTAACACTGCCAGCATTATAGACCCTTTAGCACTCCCTAGGTCCCACTGACTGTCCAAGCATGCCAAATCTTTCTCTGAACTGTGTCACCACTTCCCTTTCATCACTTACACTGCCACTGCTGGGCTGGCTCCTGCCTGCTATTCTTCCATCCTGGCCTCATGCTTCTAATTCTCCTTGTATTCATGGAGACTTGAATAGCTGCCCTGAAACATTGATTGCCTCACTTCCTGCACAGCTCCAGTAGAATAAAGGCCAAACTCTAACCTGTCCACTGGGACCTTCTGCAGCTTCTTCCTAATCTACCCTCTTACTTACTTCCTTGCTAGAATATCCTTCTCCAGGCAAACATCTTTACTCTCTGTCTCACGAAACCTTCCTTTCCTTTCTTATCACTGTTCCTGCATCCCTCAGGAGTGGACCATTGTCTATGAAATACTATGGAAATCCAAATGTTACATGAAACTTCTTTGAGCACTCCAGTTGGAAGGAAAATGTCTTCCTTTGGAATTCCTACACCATTTGCTTTTTTATTGAATTTTTGTTTGTTTGTTTGTTTGTTTTGCTATAGGGCATGTGTGCTCGCCAGAAAGACAGAAAGAGACAGAGAGACAGAAAGCGAGAAATCACCCAGCAGGGGGGATGGCCACGCTGCAATCCCTTCTCCTCTATTCTCCTCTCGGGATCTTGCGCACGCATGCACACGTATCTGGCATGAGTTTAAGCCACCAGGTCTGAGACTCAACCCACGATTGACTACGTGGGAGTCCAGTGACATAGCCATTACATCAACTGCTGGTCCCGCCATTTGCTCTTATACCTTGCTTCATTCAGGTTTCTGCCTCAGTGAACCTCCCTAAGAAGGCTTTCCTTTTTAAAATAGCACTCTAGTCCCCTTATGTAATTGTCCTTCATTGCTCTTACTTCCTAAAATTATGGTTCTTCATTTTTATGCTTATTCTGTTTTCCCATTACAATGCTGACTTCAGAGGGTAAGGATAGTGTCTGTCTGGTTCACTCTCCCTTTTCACAGCAAGTAGAATATAGATATTTGCTGAATAAATATTTCTGGGTCCTTATCTTCTTTGATTGTTAGGTATCTTTATTCTGATTTGTAACTATATGTCTTCCCAACAAGACTGTAAGTTCATTGAAAAGTGTGATTAAGTCTTACCATCAATTTTGCATCCTACCTCCTTTCCTTTCCCGACGGCCACTCTCAAAACAAAATACACAGGGCTCATACACATGGTAGGCACAGTGCCTGCCCACAATGGATGTTCAACAAAAAGTTATAATAAGAGTTTTTAAAAAGACTCTGCTTCTGACAAAGATAAAATAACAGGTACTGGGTTTATTCTCCCATCAGAAACAACTAAAAATCAAGACACAATATATGAAACAATGCCTCTCAAGACATTGGGCATCAAATAATGAAGGAAAGAGATCCCTGAGACATAGGGAACTGATCAAGTGAGACTTATCATTGCTCCAGAGTTCGACCTACAGAAATCCAGGTAGAACCAGTGGGTTCCATAAGTTGAAGAGACAGAGCAGGGAGTCTTGGGAAGTCAACTCAAAGACAACTGGGAGGAAAAAGATGCAATAAAACAAACAAACAAAAACAAAAACAGGAAAACAAACCTGGGGGTCTGTAGAGGGTTCCACTTGAATATTCAATTGAGTAGGAGTCACCTGAAAATTTTAGAGAGAACAGTGCCGAAATCCATGCAGCACAGAAAATAATGCCTATTTCCAATAGCCAGTGTAGAAATTGTGAAGGATCTTTCTTGCAGTGTGGTCATCCCCCTTGAGGGGTGATTTCTTGCTTTCTGTGGCTCTGTGTCTCTGGCAAGCACATATACCCTAGAGCAAACTCTCTCAAAATATGATAATATAATAATAATAACTATATTCTATAACAAGAAACTGTAAGAAAGATTAAACATATTAAGAGACATGGAAGATGCAAAAAAAAAGGGTACAACTCAAATTTCTAGGTTGAAAACTATAATATCAAAGATGCAAGATAGACTAGGTAAGATTAATGAACTTGAAGACATAACAATAGAAAGTGGGGCCAGTGGGTGGCATAGCGGTTGAGGTGCTGGACTCTCCCATGGTTGACCACATTATGAGTCCCAGACCTGGTGGCTTGAAACTCACTCTGGGAGCATGTGTATGCATGCCCAAGATCCCTAGAGGAGAATGGAGGAGAAGGGATTGCGGTGTGGCCATCCCCCCCGGGGGGGGGTGATTTCTCACTTTCTCTCTCTCTGTCTCTCTGATGAATACATGCACTTTATAACAAAAATCTCTCTAAATAAATAAATAAAACTATCCAAAATGAAACACAGAGAAATAACTGAAAAAAATAATGAGCAGAGCACCAGTTAAAGCGGTAAGACAACTTCAGGTGCCTAATTTAAATGTAACTGTAGTATCCAAAGGAGAGAAGAGAGAGGAAAAAGAAAAATATTTGAAGCAGTAATGACCAGAATTTTCCCATTTTTGATAAAAATCATAAATGCACAGATACGAAAAATCTCGACAAAACCAAAGTCAAGTAACATTTAAAAAATTACACCAGTGAACATCATAATCAAATTCCTTAAAACAAGGAGAAAATCTTAATAAGAACCAGCAGAGAAAAACACACATTACATACAGAGGAGCAAAGATACCAATGACAGCAGATTCCTGATGAAAATAATACGAACTATAAGACATTGAAGCAACATCCTTAAAATACTGAGGAAGAACAAAATCTCTTGGCTAGAATTATTTAGCTTATAAAAATTTCTTTCAAAATAAAGGCAACAGGGACCAGCAGTTAGCGTAACGGCTATGTCCCTGGACTCCCACGTAGTTGACTGCGGTTCGAGTCCTGGACCTGGTGGCTTAAACTCATGCCGGGCATGTGTGCATGCATGCCCAAGATCCCAAAAGGAGAATGGAGGAGAAGAGATTGCAGCGTGGCCATCCCCCCTGGGGGGTGATTTCTCGCTTTCTGTCTCTCTGTCGCTCTCAGTCTGTCTGGTGAGCGCATGTGCCCTATAGCAAAAACCTCTAAAAAAAAATAAAGGCAACACATACAAGAGACTTCCAAAAGCATCTGGAAAAAGGAATTAAAGTACAAGTTCACTTTCATGCAAAAAATAAAATAAAATAAAACCCACATATATTTTTCCATAACATGCATTTTTGTGAACTTTTTAAAGACCTACATATACATACATACAAAAGCTGAAAGAATTCATCACCAGTACACCTACAAAACAAGATGTGTTAAAGAAAGCCCTCCTAGCAAAGGGAAAGTGATACAAGATGGAAAAGCGTATCTACACAAAGAAATGTAGAGTATCAGAAATAGTAACTACATAAATAAATATGAAGAATCGTTCTTATTTTATATATTTAAAAGATAATCTACAATTTGCAAAGTATTATAGGGCGTATAGAAGTAACACGTGTGATAATGACAGCACAAAAGACACAGGGCAGTATATTCTTGTAAGGTTCCTGTGACATATGTGATATACTACATCACTAGACGATAAACTGTGGCAAGTTAAATATGTATAATGTAAGCCCTAAAGCAATCAGTAAAACAATTCGATAAAGAATTATAGCTAAGAATCAACAAAGGAGACAAAATGGAATTTTTAAAAAACAATCCAAAAGAAGGCAAAAAAAAAAAAAGAGAAAAAGGAGAATAGAAAACTGATGGAACATTTTTAAAAGAACAGCAAGTTGTTAACTGTAGAGTTCTGAATGACTGAATCAGGATCTTGGCAAACCCTCTCTCCAAAAAGTGACGTAAAACTCAATATAAGGCCAGTCAGGTGGTATAGCAGCTAAGGCTGCTAGATCCCACATGACTGACCAAGGAGTTCACTGATAGATCATGGAGACTTGAAAACATGTGCGTACACGCTCGAAATCCTGAAAGGAGACAGGAATACAGAAAAAGGAATTGTGGAATATAAACATCCCTTATAGGGTGTTTTCTCCCTTTCTTTCTCTCTCTCTCTCTCTCTCCTCTCTCTCCTCTCTCTTCTCCTGGGAGCACAAATGTCCTCTGGCAAATTGAAAAAAAAAGCAAAAATAACTCAATATAAAGGGTCAAAAGTAATCATTTCAGAATGACTCTAGAAAACGAACAAAGGCAGATTAAAAAACTGAGAAGGGGTTATTTAAAATAACCAAACCAAAAACAACTACTAGAATTTGGAGGAAAAGTGGAAGAGTAAGACCCTTTAGCCTACTATTTCCTTCCTGTCTCTCACCCCCACCCCTTCCCTAACTCCATGGTGTGGTGGGTCAACCAGGCATAGAAGAAAGACTAACTTTATTTGGAGCAGAGTGCAGAAATGTCTATGCTCAAGAAATACTAAAGGAAGTTCTTCAGGCTGAAAGGAAATGACATAAATAAAATCCATACAAAGAGCACCAAAAAAGGTAATTACAGAGGTGATTTAATAGGTAGTATAAATATATATTTTCTCTTTTCTTCTACAATTGATTGAAAAGACAATTGCATAAATAGCAGTTAAAAGATTGTGTTATTGAGCTTACAACATAATACGTGACATATACGACAGTAATAGCAAAGTGGAAGAGGGAAGAAATGGAAGTATACTGGAATGAGAAATTGACCCCAAATGGTAACTCTAAACCACAGGAAGAAATGAAGAATACAGAAATGACAAACATGTGGGTTAATATAAAAGATTATACATAGTTTTCTTCTTTCTCTTCTTTAAAAGACACAGACTATAAAAATCAATAATTGCAAAACTATATGTTGGGGTCTATAACATGTATAGACAAAGTGTATATGACAATGATAGCACAGAGGGAAGAAGGATAGGGCTGTATGAAGAAAGTTTTTCTATGTTCATGAAATTTAGTACTAATCTGATTGTGATAAATTACTATGTATTGTAGTTCTCAGAGCAACTAATAAGAAAATAACTCAAAATGTAGTTTAAAAGTTAACAAGAAGGGGCTAAGTGGCATGGTGGTTAAGGTACTGGATTCCCATTTGACTGACTGCTGTTCAAGTCCTAGACCTGGTAGCTTGAAACTCACGCTGGGTGTGTGTTCACGTGTGCCCCAAATCCCAAGAGGACAACTGAAGAGAAGAGATAACAGTGTGGCCATCCCTCCATGGGGTGATTTCTCACTTACCCTCTCTCTGTCTCTATCTGTCTCTCTCTCCAGCAGCACATGTGCCCTATAGTAAAACAAAACAAAACAAAAAATTTTTTTTTAAAAAAGGAATTGTTAAGGTAGACTGAGAAATATCTATTTAATATGAAAGAACTCAGAAAAGAATGAAAAGAGAAACAGAAAAGCCATGAGACATATAAAAAGCAAATAGCAAAATAGAAGATGTAAATCCAACCATATCAATAATTACCCCAATACAAATGGATTAAACACTCCCGAAGGTAGAGATTATCCAAGTGGATTTAGAAAAATAAAACAAGCTTCAACTATATGCACTTTTCTGCTCTTCAAAACCATTGTTAATGGGCTGGCAGGTGGCATGGTGGTTAAGGGCACTGACTTCCCACATGGCTGACTGTGATTCGAGTCCCAGACCTGGCAGCTTGCTTTCTCAATTTCCCTTTCTCTCTGTCTCTCTCTGGTCAAAATTAAATAATAATAAATTAAGTAAATAAATCTTGGGACCAGCGGGTGACACGGTGGTTGAGATGCTGGATTCCCAGAGGGTTGACCATGGTTCAAGTCCCAAACCTGGAGGCTTGCTTTCTCACTCTCCCTTTCTCTCTGTCTGTTTCTCTCTGGTCAAAATTAAAGAATAATGATAATAAATTTCTGTCTTTCTGCCTCTCTGTGTGTCTCTCCAGTGAGTGCATGTGCCCTATAGCAAAAAAATCACTCTTAAAAAAAAAAAAATGCCCACCCCATGAGTTGTATAAAAGTATGAGCCCTTCAGCAGATATTCCAGAAGAAGGCATTGATATAGGAGGGGGCAGCTTCATGCACGTCATTGCACCTGCAGATCTTCCAGTAGGACACGATGTGGTGCCATAAATAGTGATATTAACGACCCTGACCCTGTGAAGGCCTAGGCTAATGTGCGTGTGGTTAGTTCTTAACAAAAATATTTTTAAGTAAATAAAATTTTAAGTAGAAAAAAAAAAAAAACTTGTAGATTAAGAATATAAAGAAAA
>NW_006159577.1:1545013-1545322 GCF_000334495.1 Tupaia belangeri chinensis
TGGAACCAACCTAAATGTCCACAAACTGATGAATGGATTAGAAAAGTGTGGTATATATACTCTATGGAATACTACTCAGCCATAAAAAATAACTAGACCCTAGAATTTGATAGAAAGTGGTCAGATATGGAGGATCTACTGCTAAGTGAAGTAAGCCAGGCTATGAAAGAAAGATATTGTATGTATCCACTCAATATATACCGACTATCCGCACTCTATGGTAGAGAGCGAAAAATTGGAGGACAGAAAAGCAGGGAAGGTACTTAACGAGAATAGGACAGTGTGGAATGGGGGAGGTGAAGAGCAGAG